>NW_027456768.1:182500-343622 GCF_040206685.1 Ascaphus truei | reverse complement strand
CCAGTCTGCGTGAGGGGGGGCATTCTGTGTGAGGGGGGGGCCAGTCTGTGTGAGGGGGGGCAGTCTGTGTGAGGGGGGGGGGCAGTCTGCGTGAGGGGGCAGTCTGTGTGAGGGGGGCAGTCTGTGTGAGGGGGGGCAGTCTGTGTGAGGGCCAACATCCATTGCAGTCAGATATCACAACTCTGTATATAATATTCTCTGTTTCTGTATTTCTTATAAACCTTTAAATCCTGTAACATGTCCCCTGTGTATTGGTGCAATAACAGGTCTCATACCCCCTTCCATGTATGTTACACACACAGCTTCCCTCTTCTCTGCCCCTCACCCAGTAAGAATATTTAGCAGCAGCCATTCCATGTGAGGTGGGTGCATGAAGCCCCCATGTAATAGTCAGGTCTCTGCACACAGTGTAACAGGAGATTAATGTAATCAGAGCTCTGTGTAACTATATTACATACACATAAGAAACACATCACCTCCTACCTGGGGCAGCTGCAGCATGTGGGGGGGGGGGAGGGGCTCTGTGCTCTGATTGGCTGAGCTTTGAGTGATGTCATGAGCTCTCAAGTAATCTGGGATTTCTAGTCCTGCTGCCTTCAGAATTACAACAAAGGATCAGAAGCTGGACTACAACTCCCAGAAGCCCCCTGCTGAGAAGGAAAGGAATCAAAGCCCAGATAGCAGCCAATTCGTGCAGAGGCTCAGGGTGTCAGCATTCATTGGTTGCTGTGTGCCATGTGATCAGAGCGCAGCCAATCAGAGCACAGAGTCTCTCCCCCACATGCTGCAGCTGCCCCCAGGTAGGAGGTGATGTATTGTTTCTTATGTGTATGTAATATAGTTACACAGAGGCTCTGATTACATTAATCTCCTGTTACACTGTGTGCAGAGGACCTGACTATTACATGGGGCTTCATGCACCCACCTCACATGGGGAATGGCTGCTGCTAAATATTCTTACTGGGTGAGGGCAGAGAAGGGGGGGAAGCTGTGTGTGTAACATACATGGAAGGGGGTATGAGACCTGTTATTGCACCAATACACAGGGGACATGTTACAAGTTGCCCCCCCTCACACAGACTGCCCCCCTCACACAGACTGCCCCCCTCACACAGACTGCCCCCCTCATGCAGACTGCGCCCCCTCACACAGACCTGCCCCCCCTAACACAGACTGCCCCCCCTAACACAGACTGCCCCCCCTAACACAGACTGCCCCTCACACAGACTGCCCCCCCCTCACACGGATTGCCCCCCCTCACGCAGACTGCCCCCCCCCTCACACAGACTGCCCCACCCCCCTCACACAGATTGCCCCCCCTCACACGGATTGCCCCCCCCTCACGCAGACTGCCCCCCTCAAACTCCCCCTCTCTCCTAACCACCCCTTTCCCGCGCACCCACACCTTTCTTTACAACCCCTCTCCCATCACATCCCTCCCCCCCCCCCCAGATGCGCTCAGCTCTGACGCACGCACTCACAGACACGCTCGGTCGGCTCTACTGGTTTTTATCACACCTCTCCCACACTCATTATTCCTATATAATGTAGCAATTACAGTTGTGTGAATAAGAAAAGTTCACCCTATTTGAATTCTATGGTTTTACATATCAGGACCATAAATAACAATCGTCTGTTCCTTAGCAGGTCTTACAATTAGGTAAATAGTACCCTCAGATGAACAACACATGACATATTACACCGTGTCATGATTTATTTAACAAAAATAAAGCCAAAAATGAAGAAGCATGTGTGAAAAACTAAGTATACCTTATGGTTCAATAGCTTGTAGAACATCTTTAGCAGCAATAACTTGAAGTAATCGTTTTTCTGTATGACTTTATCAGTCTCTCACATCGTTGTGGAGGATTTTTGGCCCACTCTTCTTTACAGCGTTGCTTCAGTTCATTGAGGTTTGTGGGCATTTCTTTATGCACAGATCTCTTAAGGTCCAGCCACAGCATTTCAATCGGGTTGAGGTCTGGACTTTGACTGGGCCATTGCAACACCTTGATTCTTTTCTTTTTTCAGCCATTCTGTTGTAGATTTGCTGGTGTGCTTGGGATCAATGTTCTGTTGCATGACCCAATTTCGGCCAAGCTTTAGCTGTCGGACAGATGGCCTCACATTTGACTCTAGAATACTTTGGTATACAGAGGAGTTCATGGTCGACTCAATGTCTGCAAGGTTTCCAGGTCCTGTGGCTGCAAAACAAGGCCAAATCATCACCCTCCCACCACGTACTTGACAGTTGGATATGAGGTGTTTGTGCTGATATGCTGTGTTTGGTTTTCACCAAACGTGGCGCTGTGCATTATGGCCAAACATCTCCATTTTGGTCTCGTCTGTCCAAAGGACATTGTTCCAGAAGTCTTGGTGGTTTGTTCAGATGCAACTTTGCAAACCTAAGCCGTGCTGCCATGTTCTTTTTAGAGAGAAGAGGCTTTCTCCTGGCAATCCATCCAAACAAACCATACTTGTTCAGTCTTTTTCTAATTGTACTGTCATCACTTTAACATTCTAACTGAGGCCTGTAGAGTTGAGATGTAACTCTTAGTTTGTTTGCAATTTCTTTGAGCATTGCACGGTCTGACTTTGGGGTGAATTTGCTGGGACGTCTACTCCTGAGAAGATTGGCAACTGTCTTGAATGTTTCCCACTTTTGAATAATCTTTCTCACTGTAGAATGATGGACTTTACATTCTTTGGAAATGGCCTTATAACCCTTCCCAGGTGGATGGGCTGCAACAATTTCTTCTCTAAGATCATTGCTGATGCCTTTCCTCTTTGGCATTGTGTTAACACACACCTGAATGCTCCTGACCAGCAAACTGCTAAAACGTCGGCTTTTATACAGGTGGTCTCACTCTGCTGATGATCAATTAATCAAGGGCATTTGATTAGCAGCACCTGTCTGCTACTTAGCATCTTAATTCCTATGGAAGCAGTAAGGGTATACTTAGTTTTTCACCACATGGCTTCTCCATTTTGGCTTTATTTTGGTGAAATAAATCATGACACGGTGTAATATGTCATCTTGTTGTTCAAGTGAGGTTGTATTTACCTATTTAAGACCTGCTAAGGAACAGACGCTTGTATTATGTCCTGATATGTAAAACCATTAGAATTCAAAGAGGGTGTACTTTTTTTTCCACACAACTGTTTTACATGTTGGTGCAGGGCGTGCACAATCATTTCTGGGGTGAGGGGGGGGGGGGGGTTTGCAGTTAGAGGCCACGCGCTTCCCCGAAGACATTTAAATTAAATGCCGGGGATCGCATGAGGCCGCTGTAACTTCACTTATGTTGCATTCCAGCGGACACATCGCCATGGCAACCAGGCCATAAAATGACCTGTCATTTGACGCTGGAGCTGAACGGGGGGGGGGGGGGGAGCAGGTAGGGGGTTCGGGGAGATAAGTTTGCACTCCCATGTGCTAGTGCATGATCCTGTCCTGTTTCAAGAGTTCTAGCTTTCTCCATACTCTCCCAAGTTGGTCTCTGTCTCTGTCCTACCTCTCACTTCTTGATATTGCTGTGAAGGACAAGTAAAGTCATATCCCTAACTGCAGAGGTCACCACCATGTGCTAAAGCGCTTTCACAGGAACCAGAAGCATTGTTAGAGTATCTGAATCACTCGTTGGTGATGAACAATGACAAGAAGCAGATCACTCCTCACATCTGTCCCTCCCACTATAAGGTGTCACAGATCGAGAGGACCCATAGTCTTTCTCTTCTGTCTCTCACAGGTGACACAGACAGGAAAAGCCCTTATTGCTTGAGATCTGTAGATATTACCCATTCTTTTTGCTTCCAGAGCCCACCATGGAGCATCTGACTAACTCGATTATGATGGACAAGAAGCAGCTAGCTGAAGGAATCTTGAATCACACCTAGACATCATCTACTGCTGACTGGAGAGGTGAGGGCTTCTACAGAAGGTCATAATGGCACCCCCTCGTATTATCTTTTAAATAAAGTAGCACAGATATATATTAGTGCAGGATAGTGTCTTGTTTAAGGATTCCTGAAATGTGGTAACTTTCCTCATAGTCTTTCAGGTGGTCTCCCTATTATTGATGTGATAGGACAAGTGACAGTCACTATTCCTAACTGGCAGAGGTCACCAAGTGGAGAAACACTCCCACAAGGACCAGAGCTCATTCTTGGAGTGCCTAAGGTAACTCACTGATGATGAAAAAGTACAAGGATCTGGATTACTCCCTCATATTTGTCCCTCCCACTGCAAAGAGACACAGATAGATATGCCCCATAGTGCAGAAAATGGCATTTAGTGTTAAGCACTGAGATTGACACAGTAGCACAATACTGTACAAATTACATTTCATTGCACAATAGAAACAGAATCCATGTACAAAGAAAGCAGACAACCGCGATAAACACTAGTGCTGGCGCGGTTGGGTCGCGTTAAATGCCGCGTGGAGTACAGCAGCGCACACGAAAACGGTCCGTGATGTGTTCGAATAACGGCCGCTGCATCTGTATAATGTCATAGTGCGTATGTGTGTTACTTTGAGAACCGATGTCCCAGTGACAGATGCAGTTATTCAATAACAGAGCCTGGGACAGACAAGACAACTTAGCATAGGGAGAGCACAAGATAATAAAGGGACATGACTAGGTAAAAGGAGAGAACAGATAAAGTTGATTAACCATGAGTTTCACACAATAGAGGATTTTGCTAGTGAGCGGATAGTCCCAATTGATTGGCTTTTGTCAGAGATGAAATTAAGGACCGACCAGCCACGTTACCAAATACTGTCAGAAACATATATCACCTACTTGACGAGAACCAATAATTATGGATAGCGCAGCAAGAGGTGAGACCTACAAAAAACAATCATTGATCTGGAATGCGCCTGCCGCATGTAGAGTGCAATCACGGAAGCTAAAAGTCGGAGAAAAGACCTCGCAGAGCTCCGGCGCATCCAGACATTTAACGAGGTCTTTAAACAAGACTACACGTGCAAGGGCCAATTACTGTCGGAAAGCGCCATGAAATTTGAGAGAGCCCATATTGAAGGGGGAGGAGCAAAGGGACACTGCTGCATCCACCGCTGCTCTGCACGTTGGAACACCAATTTGGAAGCAAACTTAGAGGTTTCCATGTAGAAAAGGAAGCCGTCGCTGCTGAAGCCCAAGCCGAGATCTTTGAAACAGCCGGAAGACAAGATGGCGGGGAGCACTGGAGAAATCCAATAGCTTTAGAAGATCCAGCACACCAGAGACTATTTAATAAGTCATGCCAGTATGAACGCCAGTTCACCATCTCTACCCGATGAGGAGGGTATTACAGATGCCAAAGCTATGGAGACTCCACATGAATTAGAGGAACAGCATCTTCAAGCATACGCTACATGGGGTGGCTACATCTACCCACAGTGAACCACACACTCACATGTGTACGGATGCACTACACCAAGATCGCAATCCAGGTACGTTCACACAGAGAACACCCCTTTCTCATACTTACACACCGTCACCTTACATCCACTGCACGTAAGAGACGAGACTGCAGGGTTCCCCTCAGCAAGAAATATTGCACTTAACGCATACCCAACACATACTCCAAAGGCATCCAATAAACCCCACTCCACCTTACGGTTCAATGTTGTGAACCAATATGACGGACAGAGCAACATACCCTACTACAACAGCCCACATCTTCAGCCCTAGGTACACCAACTGTATCTAGTACTAGCTATTTAAAGAAACGAAAGACCAGTCACAAGATACAATAATACTAGAACACCTTTCTCGGTCCCTATGACACACGTGACACCCATAGAGTAGTGTTTTACCAAGTCCTGAAAATTGCCGGGTAACGGTTGCCCAGTGGAAAAATAGAACATTTGCAAGGCCGGGTACCAAGTACACAGGCCAGGCAGCTTTGAATTACCTGCAGAGGGGTGAGGACGACCACGGTAACATTGTGCGAGCAACAGCAGACATCCTGGTGGCGGTGGCAGCAGAGAACATCATTGTTGAACTAGTGGAAGCAGCGGAACACTCATCCTATCACAGCCAGTGCCGGGTGGGAGCCGGGGAACGTTACCGGAGCAGGAGCATTAATATTGGTCAGCCAGCTCCTTATCCTTCGCAGCGGTCCTCATCACCCTCCACCGCTGGCTACAGGTAAGTCTCTTCTGCTGCTCTGCTCCTGCCGTTATCCAAAGGAGGACCAACGAAGCAGAGCAGAACGAAATTACCGAACACTGGGCCACAGCCACCTGGGTAATTTCTGGATACCCGGTACATCACCACCCATAGAGGAACCCAGGCGCCTATCAAGGAACTTGGAGTTTGCTTCAAATGCTGCGCTTCCACAAGTCACCTCTTCAGAGACTGTAAGACGCTATCAAATATACAGAGTGTTACAGTGACATGTAGCATCTTTATATCCAGAAACAATTAAACCTAACTGACTCAAGGCCCCCAACCCTGTTTCAAAGTATGGTGGAGAGGGAGAAGAGAAAATAACACCACCATCAGTCACATCCAAGTGCACCAAGGTGTGTGGAGAAGGACCTGATGCGAGATCCTGCTCTAAAATGTCTTGTAGTACACCCCGAGTGACAATCTGAAAAGGCTATAAGATTGTACACCATCATTGATGATCAAAGCAACTGATCTTTAGTTAAGTCAGAGTTCTTTGACTTGTACAACATAAGAGACAATGCTTCCCCTACACACTCAGAACATGCGCTGGAATGATGGAGACAACAGGTAGTAGAGCAAATGTCTACATCACGAGTTCCATAGATTGTAGAATAAAGATACCATTCCCTACTCTATACGAGTTTAGTCAGATGCCAGAAAATAGCTAAATTCCCAAACCAGACATGGCACGTCATCACCCTCACCTAAGAAGAATAGCTGATCGCGTCCCACTGTTAGACCAAGAGACCCAGCTCTTGGCAGGTATATCTTTAGGGTATACAAAGTCCGCAAACAGCGCAACGGTTCCCATAACACCCCATATTCCCGAAAACTTGACCTGGATGGGTAATTGTGTGTGACATATGCATTGACAAAGTACACCAAACCTGACAACGTCGATGCCCTATAAACAAACATTGGATAATGGGCGTGCATCCCTCTTCAAACCATGTCCTAACCACTTCAACATAAAAGTCGGACTTGGCAACAAGGAGAAACAAAGGCATATCACTGAAACTTACAGAGATATCTTTACATGAGAGAAGTGTGGAAATGGTCTAGGATGTACAGCATTGCAGACAACAAAAGACAATGATAAACCAGCTCCATCAATGGAAGACAGATTTACTGAGTATGATGGATAAAGACCTCTTTACAGATTAATCAAACAGTTTGGTGACTCACTTCCATTTCATTCACCCAGAGGACGTCTCCCAAACAACAGAGAACAGGTCCTCTCTAGACTTGCTTTGCTGCGTTGCAACTTAGAAAGGAAGCCAGAAACAAAGTGTCACTTTATGGACTTCAAGAAGAAGATATTCGACAGTGGTTAGCAGAACCCACTCCTCCACTGAAGGAAGGCGAAGAATGCTGGTACCACCATTATTTGGCGTTTACCACCCACATAAACCTGGTCCAATCCGGGGTGGTATTTGATTCAAGTGTTCAATTCCAAGGAGTCTCCTTAAACTATGTTCTCATTACTCTACCAGACTTAACGAATAGTCCTTATAGGAGTGTTAATCTGCTTTAGGAAGAAGGGGGAAGGATCCAAACAGGGAAAAAACGGTGCACAGACAAAAAAGGTAACGCTGGACGTGATGACTAAGAACATTGTTGTAAGGAATCCACTACTGGCTTTGACTATTGCCTTGCAGACCTGTACAGTTGCAAGCTTCCTCAGGCAATCTATGGCACAGGTGCTGCCTCTCATTGCAGCTTCTGCCCTGTGTTCTTTCATTGGAGGAATTCTCACACACCCTCCTCCTGTGATTGGATCTCCGCCCTTTATATTCTAGGCGTCGGCACTGAACCAGTGCCGAGCATAACTATTCCTACCTCTATGTTACTGTCTCTGCCACAAACCACCCCAGGCCTCTCTCCTAGCGTTCTTACCTTCCAAGTTCCTGAGTATCCAGAGGCCTGGTCCTGGACGTCTGTGCTGAAGCGTTGTTGCCAGCACTGGCCTGCTGCTATCTCCTTGCAGTGGCCTACCCTGGACGTCTGTGCTGAAGCGTTGATGCCAGCACTGGTAACTGCTGCATTCCCTCCTAGCAGTGGCTACCCTTCCTTTCCTGCGGCCTGCTGCTATCTCCTTGCAGTAGCCTGCCCTTGACGTCTGTGCTGAAGCGTTGATGCCAGCACTGGCCTGCTGCTATCTCCTTGCAGTGGCCTGCCCTGGACGTCTGTGCTGAAGCGTTGTTGCCAGCACTGGTATCTGCTGCATTCCCTCCTAGCAGTGGCTACCCTTCCTTTCCTGCGGCCTGCTGCTATCCCCTTGCAGTGGCCTGCCTTGGACTTCTGCGCTGAAGCGTTGGTTCTTCCCGACGCTGCCCTGCGGTGAACTTCGGCCAGCCTGCTGTCTCCTCCTGCTGAGATCGGCGTCATGGGCCTAGGCTGCTCCTCGCACAGAAGCCACCCACCCGCGCTCACGCTCCTAAGCTGAAGCGGGGGTACTCCTGACTTCCTGTTGCCGAACTCCTGCTTCATTAATGACTATGCTGCCTTCTCCAATCCTGACCCTGCGATGTAACGACTACGAACTGCGCACTCCGGATCAGTCTGCGTGGACTAAGGTCGGTGATTACATAACCCCACCTCAGCCCCGCGGTCCGGTCCCGGTTTGTGGCGAGCATCGGCGTAACAATTGTTTATTGATTCAAATCCAAAAACATTTTGCAAGTTCTCTAAGGCTTGGGACATGGTAATAAAAACAGCGCTGACGCTCATGCTCTCCTGCTCAAGCAGGATCTTTTTTTGTGTCCCTGCATCAGCGTCAGCGTGCACGCTTGTGAGCCGGGTGGGAGGCGAGGCGGGGTCTAGCGCGCTACGTGATGGTACCGACGTCACGGACTGCCATTGGCTTTTGGCAATCACGTGACCTGCCCTCCGCACGCGTGAGGAAGCGCTGTCTAAAGCCGTGCACATAGGTATGATGTTTCCCCTCAGCGCTGCTCAGCACGGTCTTTTTGACCATGGCCCTGGCCTTACTTGTTTCGTACGGCGTAGGTGCTTTGTCATGCCTTGGGATTTTAGCCGTCTGTGGAAACCCAGAACTGAGATACTCTCATTGTCTGATTTCTGTTCATGTTCCTACAATAAGGCATCAAAAATTCAAAGACTCCATTTTGTATGAAATAAGGAATCATTGTCTGCCTGTCGCAATTTATTAAGCCTCAGTAAGCCGGAGACATAATATATATATATATATATATATATATATATGTGTGTACGTACGTACGTACGTATGTGTGTACGTACGTGTGTGTGTACGTACGTTATGGTGAGTAAAAAAAGTGACAAAAACCCTCCACAGCAAAGCATATAGCAAATGGAAATATACTGTATGGTTATTTGCATGTCTTAGGCAGGTCTGCCACCCCGCCTTTCACCATTATCACCCAGCACACAGCACTTCCACTGCAGCAAGGGATTCTGGGAAATGACATGCAAATGAGCACACAGTGCCACTTTGCTTCAAAAACCATTTTAAACATGGTTCCCTATAGGCTTAAGCTTGCTGCATGGTCACAGCTTTGAGCACAGCCAGGGTTAAGATGCATAGCCAGAAAACCGGGGTTGCAGACCTGCCTAAGACATGCAAATGAGCATACAGTATATTTCCATTTGCTATATATATATATATATATATATATATATATATATATATATATATATATATACTATAATTCTAAGTTGGATTCCGTTTTCCATTTGTTTGTATGTCAGAAGCATCGATATCGCACAAACGGCACCACAAAACTTTCTCTGTACATTCTGCTGCGGATTTGTAGGTCAATGCAACTATTTTGAGCTTCCAATATCACTCACCTCCCAAGTTATGGACATTCTAAGTTTCACTCGGCTGGACAACAGTAATGTTAGAGCGAGAGCAGGGGGCGGGGGCCGTGGCTACTAAGGGAGGGGACGTGTCCTTGCCTTGATAGGGCTGTGTGTGTGTTAGTGATTCTCAGCCGGGGCTTCGCGGAGCAGTCCCAGGGGTTCCGCCTGGCCGCCCCCACCCACTCACTGCTGCCCCTGCACCTCCCCTCCTCCTCCTCCCCTCCCTCCTCTCTCCTCCTCCTTCCTTGGACTGGACATTCTGCTGCGGATTTGTAGGTCAATGCAACTATTTTGAGCTTCCAATGTCACTCACCTCCCAAGTTATGGACATTATAGGTTTCCCTCGCCTGTAATGCAATAATGTTAGAGCAGAAGCAGGGGGCGGGGGCGTGTCCGTGCCTGCTTCTGTGTTGTGGGTGTCTGAAGTGAGATGTGCGGGGGAGATGTGCTGGGGGGGGGAGAAAACGGAGGGGGGGGAAAAGAAAACTGAATGAGGGGGGAAGAAAATGGAGTGAGTGAGGGGAGGGGAAAAAAACGGAGTGCGTGAGTGGATGGGGAAGAAAACGGAGTGAGTGAGGGGGGTTAAAAGGAGTGAGTGAGGGGGGTGAAAAGGAGTGAGTGAGGGGGGGAAACGGAGTGAGTGAGGGGGGAAACGGAGTGAGTGAGGGGGGGAAACGGAGTGAGTGAGGAGGGAAACGGAGTGAGTGAGGGGGAAACGGAGTGAGTGAGGGGGAAACAGAGTGAATGAGGGGGGGGAAATTGAGTGGGTGAGGGGGGAAATGGAGTGAGTGGGGGGACGAGAAAACAGTTAGTGGGGGAGAAAACGGAGTGAGTGGGGGAGGGGGAGAAAACGGAGTGAGTGGGGGGAGGAGAAAATGGAGTGAGTGGGGAGGGAGGAGAAAACGGAGTGAGGGAGGGGCGGAGAAAACAGGGAGGGGCGGAGAAAACGGAGTGAGGGAGGGAGGGACGTAGAAAATGGAGTGAGGGGGGGGAGAAAACGGCATGATGGAGGGGGGGGAGAAAACAGAGTGAGGGAGGGGGGGAGAAAACGGAGTGAGGGAGGGGGGAGAAAACGGAGTGAGGGAGGGGCGGAGAAAACAGGGTGGGGCGGAGAAAACGGAGTCAGGGAGGGAGGGACGGAGAAAATGGAGTGAGGGGGGGAGAAAACAGAATGAGGGAGGGGGGAGAAAACAGAGTGAGGGAGGGGGGTTAGAAAACAGAGTGAGGGGGGGAAACAGAGTGAGGGGGGGAAACAGAGTGAGGGAGGGGGGAGAAAACAGAGTGAGGGAGGGAGGGGGAGAAAACAGAGTGAGGGAGGGGGGGAGAAAACAGTGAGGGAAGGGGGGAGAAAACAGAGTGAGGGAGGGGGGGAGAGAAAACAGAGTGAGGGAGGGGGGGAGAGAAAACAGAGTGAGGGAGGGGGGGAGAAAACAGAGTGAGGGAGGGGGGGAGAAAACAGAGTGAGGGAGGGAGGGAGGGGGGGAGAAAACAGAGTGAGGGAGGGGGGGAGAAAACAGAGTGAGGGAGGGGGGGGAGGAAACAGAGTGATGGAGGGGGGGAGAAAACAGTGAGGGAGGGGGGGGAGAAAACAGGGAGAGGGGGAGAAAACGGAGTGAGGGAGGGGGGGAGAAAACGGAGTGAGGGGGGTAGAAAATGGAGTGAGAGTGAGGGGGGACATGGAGTGGGAGGGGGGACATGGAGTGGGAGGGGGAACACGGAGTGGGAGGGGGGAGACAGGAGAGAAGGGGGATAGAGAGAGGGCAAGGGAGAGAAAGGAGAGAGAGGAAGGGAGAGAAAGGAGAGGGGAAGGGAGAGAAAGGAGAGAGGGGAAGTGATGGTCGGGAGAGGGGGTGGGAGAGAGCAATGAGGGGGAGAAAGCAATGGGGGGGAGAGAGGGGAGGGAAGGTTGTAGAGGGACACACACATACAGACACAGAGGCAGCCCCTATCCAGCAAATGACACGCCCCCCGCTCCTGCTTTAAAAAATTTGCAGGACAGTCGATCACTCATGCTTGGAGAGCTGGTGACGTCACTGCTCTCAAGCATGACCGCGCTCAGCGGCAGTGTGGCCGCAGCCTAAAGCTGCGCGTGGAGATGTGCCGGCAGCAGTGGAGGGACAAGGAGATGAGCCGGAAGCAGGGGAGTGGGGGAGGGGGGCGGGGAGATGTTCTGGAAGCGGGGGGATATGTACCAGAGGGGGGGGAGGGGCAGGGAGATACATTCCCTGGACGAAGCCGGGTACAAAAGCTAGTGTGTGTTTATATATATACTTTGTTAATAGCTTACAGGGGTGATGTGACGGTGAAGGGGTTAACCAGGCTCACTAATAAAGTTTAAGCCCACTTGGTTACCCCTGATCCGTGTGTTGAGGTCCTAGAGTGTCAGCTCTTGGACCCAGATATCAGAAATGCATTACTGTGACTGTGTGCAAATTATGCGACATTAAAGATTTATTTGTGTTTTGCCTTTTCTGGGGTGCTGGAACCGGGAGATTTGTAGGCTTGTAAGTTTTAGCGTTGGCTTTGCCGGAGAAAGTCTTTACAGAATGTGTCTATGTATCGGGGTTCCAGAGTTCTGGGATTCCCCAAAAGTTGGATCCAGGAATCGAGTGAGATTCTCGGATGCAGCCAAGCACATTGCTCCGGGCAAACTCTGACTCTGAAAATGTTCTTACGACTCACCGCCAGGATTCCTGCTGCAGCATCATCCAGACAAGGTAAACGGGCATGGAGGGGTTAATGTATACCTGCAATCATACACGGGGTACCTAGTATAAAGAGGGGCCCCTAGTCTGAGGCAGGGTGCCCAGATACATGCCAAGGTATCCTGAACATGGTATTGGGGTTCAGGGGATGCTCCAGCTATAGGATAAATGTGAGAGTGATTTCTTGTGTGTAAAAGGTTTAAATGTTATTTGTAGAGTGTGCCAAAAATGAGGCCAGTGAGTGTAGGCAATATATATCCTCACTCCATCCCTGACACCAGAAATGGGATTTACACATCTTTATCACACAAAAATACAGACCACAGTATATTTTATTAAAGAGTTATATTTAATAGGTATATGTACTGATAACCTGTGAATGAACTGTGGGATTTCCAAGTCATGGATGCCGAGGGACCAGATGGCTGCCAAGCTTGGTGCCTATGGGTCAGTTCGGAGTCCGGACTTGAAAGCCTCAGGGATGCCTCAGGGATGCCAATTTGTTAGAACAGGAGGGGTACTGCAGTTCTGCTTCAGTGCCCGCATCCTGGGCTAACACAGGGCTATCCGGCCACCATTTGCCAAAGCCCTGACTCTGTGGAGCCTGGACAGTGGGTGGGCTCAGTATGCAAAGAGCCAGAGGTGCCAGGTTGGCGCATGCCCATTAGCAGAATGAAAAAAGTTGCCCACCCAGCTTTACAATACGGGAAAATCGGTGATTGGCTGGCAGGGAAATTCCATAGGCTGTAGAGGTTTGTACATGGGACCCTGAAACCCATAAGGAGCGTTCCAGCCAATCAGAGGGGAAGATTCCAAGCGCCAAACCAACAGCAGCAAATTCAAAGGTGCTCTGTGCTGAATAGACGCGAGCCGGCTTCAAAGATTTTGAGTGAGAAAATGTTTCAAGTCCCACTTTTGAGAACGTAGTGGTCGCAGCTGGCATTGCATGCCGAAATCAGTTCAAGGAGTTTGTGAGTACCTCCCGGTCATTGGAAAGGGCTCCTACAGAGGTCATTTTTGTGAATTTTGTTTAAAGGACTATTTTATTCATTAGCCCCGTTCCCAGTAAGTGTGTTAACCCTGTTAATTGTGTTACATTGTGAAGGAAAACCTTAATTTCCTCGCCTAGGCTTCAGAACCAAAAGGAACCTATTCTCTGCCAAGAAAACTGAAGCCTTGTGACTGGATACACCATCTGCACCGTTTGCAGCAGACGTCCCCGGGAAGCTTTCACGCCCTGCCACTGTTATCTTCGATCTTTGATAAACTTTCAGGCCTGGTAGACGAACGAAATGAAACGTAACGCAAGCTAGGTTTCAAATCCTTTGTCTCAATTTATTACTCATAGGGTAATGACTTTTATACAGAAAAAAGAAGATATTGGTTAGAGGCGTAACATAGGCATAACATAGGCGTGTCTTGGGCGTAGCTTTGATTAGAGGCGTGATTTAGGGGCAGGACATATTAGTGGCATGATTTTTTTGAGACGTGTCTTTCCCAATACAAGCAATGTCTGAATACATAGCTTATTCATTGTCTGTTATCAAAAGAGACCTTGAATCTTTAGCAACTAATTATACTATTTTGCTTCTTGCAGAGAACCATTCTATTATATTCTAACTAGAACAGCATGAGACTGTTCATACAAAAAGTATCTTAGCGCTGTGACGTCAAGAGGAATGGCTGCCTGAGAGACTTGCTCCAGGGCCCCCTCCAACGAATAACTTAAGCTTAAGCACTTAAATAAACAAATCCCCCACCAAACCTAACAGACATGAACCCCAAAGATTAGCTGGGCACAGGGGTGGCACAAGGGTGGCCTCTGCCTGCGTTCCGGAGAGGGGTTGTCGGCGTTCTGGGAGGCCTCCTGTGAGTCCCGAACCGCGGTGGAAGTTCCCACCTGACTGACGCGCAAAATCGGAGGAGGATTCTGTAAGAGCGGGCCGGGAGGTAGGAGAGGCAATGGGGCTAGGCTCCGGGTGCCCGGCGGAGTCCGGTCTAACTGCGGGGTTCGGGGATCCCCCCCCCCACGTTCGCTGTGTCTAAAGCCTCCCGCGGCCCCGTAGGAGAGCCTGGGCAGCATCTCTCCGCTTGCCCCACTCCCCCCAAGACGGAATCAATTAAATAAATAAATAAAAAATAAATCAAGCTCCATACCCCATCAGGAGATCCCAGCAGGGGAGAGTACCCCCTGGCTGAAGCAACTGCGAGTCACACCACGAGGCTGCAGAGGAGGAGGCGGCCATCTTAGAGGAGGCATCATCTCCTCTTAAAGGGGTATACGGCTGGCTATCCCAATCACCAAGAAATTGGCCCTGCTGCCTGAGCCTCAGGGTGCTACAATCCTCTACCTCCCCAGCAAATGTACTGAGCCAAATAAATAAATAAATAACTATTCAGTGGCTCCAGAAACACCCCAAAAGGACTGCAACATTCTCACCCCCCCCCCTCAAATAAAAACAATAAAGAGGGGACTGTCAGACCACAGGTGACGTCCCCCCAAGCAGGTGCAATGCTGCCAAAGAACAAGCGGACCCAAAACATGGTCACTAAGTTCTTTGCACCTGCGCAACGCCAGAGGGAGCCGGCCACCGAGTCCCAAGAGGGCGTCGCGGACCCCGACCACGCCGGGACCAGTGCGGAGCAGATCCAATTTGAACTGCCCGAACACGGACTGCACAAAGACTTCTTTGAGGCCCTATTTAATAAAATCAGGCGAGGGTTCCAGGAAGATTTGGCTTCAGCCATAGAAGGCCTCAGATCCGACGTAGATAACCTTACCGCACGCGCTGACACACTAGACGCAAAGGTAGAGGAGGTCTGCCACACTCAATCGACAACAGAGGACGAGGTGAACTGGCTTGGTAACCTCGTGAACGATGACCAGGAAAATAGACAGAGGAGACAAAACATCCACATCAGAAATGTGCCAGAAACAATCCTGCCAGACGCCATACAAGCTTACCTGAAAAAGATTTTCCTGAAGCTGGTCCCGGATCTGCAGGAGCATGAGCTACTTATGGATCGCGCCCATCGTGCCCTGGGTCCCAAATCCCCAGACCCCAACCGCCGCAGAGACATCATAGTCAAAATGCATACCTACACCGCAAAGGAGCGAATCATGGCGACTAGCAGAGGGGTGGGTGACATCCAAATAGGAGAAGATACACTGCAGATCTTTGCTGACCTGTCCGCTTTCACAATCAACAAGCGCAAAGACATGAAACCCTTAACTACTATACTGAGGGCTCAAGGCATCCGCTATAGATGGGGATTCCCCTTCAAACTGGTGGTCCCCAGAAATGGACGCTTTCTAACCATTGTGGACCCAGAGGATATCCAGGACTTCCTTAAGGCTCTCGGAATACCCTCTCCACAAACCCAATAGCCTCCCCCAAGAGCAGCCAACAAACCCGCCTCCTCTGAGACCCCCCGTGCTTCGGAACGGCTGGCGAGCCAGAAGCAACACTAAAGCCAACTAACCTTATCTCCCGCTATGGGCCGGGAGCGCTAGCTCCCCACCGAAATCTGCCTAAAGCCCATACTGCCGTGACAGACCCGCCGAGGACTTGAGGAAGACAACCAGAGGGAACCCCCCCCCCCCCACGAAGAGAGGCCAAGTCCACCCATCTACCTGATGTTCCTGCTACCTCCAATCTCGGCAACTGGCGCCGTAGCACAGCATTCCCAGTGGAGAAACGCCGAGACAATCAGCGACAGGCCCCCCAGCACACTGCCGCCTAGAACTCAGCCAAGACCCCCCTCCACTAACCCTCATTCCCCCCCCACCACAACCCTTTCCTCCCCTCATTCTCGCCCCGCCCCTTCCCCCCCCCAACCCCTCCCAACATACACCCACCCCCCTCCTGAATCCCCCTCCTCCCCTACCTGCCCCCCCTGTCTTTCCTACCGCCACCTACCAGAGCCGGGGGAGCTGGAGTTGGAGGGTGGCAACCCCAACCTGGGGCCTCCGACCCCGGCGATAGTGGTACAGCCCCCCAGAGAGAGAAAACCCTGGCTACTGAAGAGGACTATGCAGACTATCCCTAACCCAAGAGGGTTCAGCAACAATCAGGTTGGATCCACCTTTTTCCCCCTGACCCCGATATACCACCAGTCTACTCCTACCCCCCCCGCCCCTCCGCCACCACCACTGTCTCCCACCCCCTCTCCGATCCCCTATAAATCCCCCCCACCCCTCCCCCCAGAGAGGCCCAGACCTGGGTCCCTATCACCACGCCAGCTCCCAAACAATCCAAAAGAAGAACTATTTACCCCTGAAACTGCGAGCAAACCATTAGCCCTCCCACACACACCACCCCCCCCCCCCCACCTACTATCCACCGCCCCGCCAAAGGGAGGCAAAGCCCAGGACAAATATCACGTGACGGGACGCACAGAGAACTTACCAACGTCATGTATGAAAACGCTTACATCCATGTTAAAATGTTGTTGTATAGATCAACCCCCTTCTCCCCCCCTCCCTCTCCTCCCCGCCTCCCCCCTCCCCTTCCCCCCTGCCCCCTCCCCCCTCCTCACCTCCTCCTCCCCCCGCCCCCTCCCTCCCCCTCCCTCTCCCCTCCCTCCCCCCCCCGCTCCCCCCCCTTCCTTACCCTCCCCTCGCTCGCCCCCCTCCCTCCGCCCCCTCCCTCCCCCTTCCCCCCCCCTTCCCCCCCTCCCCCACTCCCCTTTCCCCTCCCTCCCCCCCTCCCCTCTTCCCCCCCCCCCCACTCAAAGAGGCTCAGGAATATGTCAATGATGAGTCCCACAGAAGGTATTATGAGGATGTATACAATAATTGTGGGACTAGAAAGAAATCAAAGGGAGACATTGTCCTCATCCAAGAGACTCACTTCAATTCCCCAACCCCACCCAACACATTCAAAAGTGTATTCCCCCAAGCATATTATGCATCCTCGCCAAGCAGAATGGCGTCCCTTTTGTTCTATCCAAGTCACTCCCAGACCCCGATGGTCGGTTCCTGATACTACAGGGCACCCTGTCTGGCACCCCAATCACACTTGTAAACATCTACGCCCCCAATGACAACCAACTCCCTTTCCTAAGAACACTCCTCCAAACCCTAGAACAGCAATCTTTCTCATCTCTGATTATCGGAGGTGACTTTAACATGGTGGCCTCTCACGCACTAGACAAATCGAACCCCGTGCCCACCCTCCTCCCATCCTCTCCTACTCCACACACCATCCAATCCCAAAAGAAAGCTAAGAAATTTAGTGACATCATGGAGGAATACTCACTAGTGGATATATGGAGGGCTCAGCACCAGGGTCAGAGGGACTATACCTTCTTCTCCACCCCTCATCAGTCCTACTCGAGGATCGACTATTTTCTAGGTACTAGCAACATCTTCCAGGCGTCCTCACAGTCAAACATAGGCCCAATCACCTGGTCCGACCATGCACCAATTGAACTTACCCTATCCATACCCTTTGTGAAAAACACCCAATACAGATGGAAATTAAATGATTCAATGTTAAACTGCCCTGACACAGAAATGGTACTCCGCCAAAAGCTATCAATGTTCTTTCAATTTAATGCAGGTTCAGTCTCCGCCCCAGCCATGCTCTGGGAGGCCCATAAAGCTTCCATCAGAGGAGACCTGATTTCAATCGCATCACACAAAAAGAAAATTAAACTTAAGCTCCAAAAAGAGATCTTAGACAAGATCACCAAGCTAGAACAGCAGCATAAAACTACGGCATCTGAAAAAACGCTTAAACAACTAAATCTAGCTAGATCTGCCCTCAAACAGACTCAACTTGAGGAAGTAGAGAAGGCACTAAGGTGGTCGAAGCAAAAATTCTTTGATAAAGGCAATAAAGCTGACAGGCTTCTAGCCTCAAAACTCAAGGGCACGAGAGTCAAATCTCAAATAGCCCGCATACAGACACGAAACGGACAGACCACATACATAGAAAAGAGAGAGCACAGGAATTTGCAGACTTTTACTCTGACCTTTACAACCTTCACCCCCCAACCCAGGACCCGGTTAGCCTTAATACTATCTCACAATATCTAGAGCAATGCAACCTGCCCACCCTATCCCAGGAAGACGTAGAGAAGTAAAATAAAAATGTCTCCCAAGAGGAACTATCTGAAGCCATTAAATCACTCAAATTAGCCAAAACTCCGGAGCCCAGACGGTTTCTCGAACTCTTATTATAAAATGTTATGCCAATCCTCTCCCCATACCTGTTAGATATGTACAACTCCTTCCTCCAAGGGGAACCAATCCCCGCTATGTTTACAGCGGCAAATCTGGCTATAATCCACAAGGAGGGTAGAGACCCGCTCCTCTGCGGTAACTACAGGCCCATCTCTCTGTTAAATACCGATCTCAAAATCTACAGTAAGATCTTGGCAAACAGGCTAAATCCAATTCTCCCTAGACTCATACACATAGATCAAGTAGGTTTTGTGTCAGGAAGACAGGCCTCCGACAACACCCGCAAAATTGTGGATATAATAGACCACGTGCATCTCACCGAATCCAAAGCAATGATTCTGAGCCTCGATGCTGAAAAAGCGTTCGACAGAATCAAATGGTCTTTTTTAGACCAAACAATGCTGAGGTTCGGCTTCAGTGGCCCTTTCCTAGAGGGAGTGAGAGCCCGCTATCAAAACCCAACAGCGTATGTCAAACTATCAGGCGGATTCTCGGATCCAATAAAAATCAGGAACGGGACCAGACAGGGATGCCCGCTTTCCCCCTTGTTATTTGCCCTAACCATTGAACCTCTAGTGGCCAAAATTAGAGCCGAAAAAAGTATCAAGGGGATCCAAATTGCGGACCGAGAGTACAAAATTTCCCTATTTGCGGACGATGTGATTCTGACCCTCGATGACCCCCTTTCCTCCCTTCCTAGCCTTCAAAGGCACCTGACTCAATTTGGGCAGGTCTCGGACTATAAGGTCAACATAGACAACTCGGAAGCCCTAAATATCTCCCCCCCCCCCCAGACGTGGAAACTTATCCAAGCCCACTACAAATACAAGTGGAGCTCCACCTCTATAAAATATCTGGGGGTCAAAATTTCAAACTCGTATAACTTCCTTTATCAACACAATTACCCCCCCTTATTTGACCAGATTAAAAAGGACTTGGAAACGTGGAAAAAACACCAAATTTCCTGGTTTGGAAGGATAGTGTCCATAAAAATGAACGTCCTCCCACGGTTACTATATTTCTTCCAAACCCTCCCCATCGTAGTGCCGCGCCCGGCTCTAAAGAACATCCAGTCATTAATGCTCCAATTCATTTGGAACGATAAGAGACCTAGGGTTCCAAGGTCAGTGATGCTCTCCTCAAGAGCAAGAGGAGGCATGGGGGTCCCCGACTTAGTCAGATATCACCTCGCAGCACAATTGAAGCAGGCTGTAGTTTGGAATTGCGACCCAGCCTCGGCCTGTTGGCTCGCAATAGAGTCACAAGATTTGAACCTATTCGCAAGGAAGCTGCTATTACACAAACTCTATAAGAGAAGGGATCTACGCATGACTACCAACTTGGGCATAGATCCTCTCACTGAACTTGATGTAGATAACTTGAGGGTACTTACTGACCTAGCAGAAGAATCGGATAGGATAGAGGGTGAGGGTCCTTTCACCTCACTTAAACCCAAATCTAAATTCATGCCCCCTTTAGAAGCCAATTCTAATGTAGCGGTATTTGTCGATCTAGTGACTAAAGAACTAGAGACATTTAGACACCCCCAGAGTAGAGTCAATCGCAATCTGACACATTCTGAGGAATTGGCCCTCAGGGACCTTGAACAAGATAAGGAAATAACCATCAAACCTTCAGATAAAGGAGGTAACCTTGTTATCTTGAGGAGTGAGGATTATGTAGCAGAGAATATACGCCTCCTCTCTGATAGGACCTGTTATGAGGTACTCACATGTGACCCTACTCCAGAATATCAGAAAGCACTCTACAATATTCTATTTGATGCTTTCAAAGGTAACCTTATCACCAAAAGAGAGATGGACTTTATCTTTGTTCAGTCCCCCAAGATTGCGACCTTCTACTCACTACCAAAATACATAAAAAACAGACACCACCCCCAGGACGTCCGATTGTCTCCGGCATTGGAAATATTACCGAAAATGCCAGCAATTATATTGACCAGGTGTTAAGACCATATGTAACAGCCCTACCATCGTACCTTAGGGACACGAAGGATATACTGAACAAACTCAATGACATTACGGTGACAAAAGACACCATTCTAGTGTCACTTGATGTGGCGGGTTTGTATACCTCTATACCACATACTAAGGGCCTAGAGGCGGTTACATACTTCCTGAGAGCAAGGGGGGTGTCTTTTCAGGACCATAGTACATTTTTGGTCAACCTCTTGGAGTTCGTCCTCACCAAGAACTACTTCCTTTTTAACAATAAACTGTACCACCAGACCCAAGGCACAGCGATGGGGACGAAATGTGCCCCATCCTATGCCAATCTGTACCTGGGCTGGTGGGAGGCGGAAGTGGTTTTTGGTGAACAAAATGAGACTTTCACGGACCATATTGAGATGTGGTACAGATTCATCGATGATGTGTTCTTGATGTGGAGAGGATCCACTGATCTCCTCAAGACCTTCATCGATGGACTGAACCAGAATACTAACAATCTCAGACTCACATATGAGATCGGTCCTGAGAAAATCAACTTTCTCGACCTTACTGTGCAGATCGGAACTAATGGGTTGATCAGCAGTACCATCTACAGAAAGAGTACTGCAACCAATAGTATACTAAGGGCTACCAGTTATCACCCACCCAACCTTATTAAAGGGATTCCGGTAGGACAGTTCCTACGAATCAAAAGGAACTGTACTGACAACACAGAATTCGAGAAACAAGCCTCATTGATGAGGGAGAGATTCCTAGAACGAGGGTACTCCAAGAACATGGTACATAAGGCATACAAGAGAGCCAAAAATACATCAAGGGTGGACCTGTTGAAAGACAAAATAGAGACAACATCTGCCAAGACTATCAGGTTTATAGGCACATATAACAAACAATGGACAAAGGCCAGGAGTGTACTCCACAAGCACTGGCACATTCTCAGGGCAGACGAGGACCTCAAAGAAGTGCTTAAACCATACCCAGAAATGACCAGCCGTCGGTCTAAGAACTTAAGAGATAGGCTGGTCAATAGCCACTTTGAGAGCCCTGTCAATAAAACATGGCTCCCTATAAGGCCAGCAGGCAGCTTTAACTGTAAAAACTGCAAAGCATGCTCGGTCATAGTAAACGCAAAAACCTTCATGAACTGGGATAACACACGTCAATTTAGTATACGAAAGTTTATTAATTGCAAAACCCCAGGGGTTATCTATATGGCAGAGTGCGTTTGCTCGCTGAAATATATAGGAAGGACCAGGCGTCCATTCAGGGTTAGGGTCCTCGAACACCTGGGTAACATCAGGAATGGAGTGGACACTCCGGTGGCAAGGCACGTCAATGAGCACCACCAGGGTGACCATACGGTACTCACCTTCAAGGGCATAGACCAACTGTCCATGGGCATTCGGAAAGGGAATTGGGACCAAGAGCTACTGAAAATAGAGTCCCAGTGGATATACACCCTAAAAACCCTAAGCCCAAGGGGTCTAAATGAGGGTTTTGTATATAGCCCATTCATATAGTCCATACATGTAGCCTAGCTGTGCAAACATGTTGTGCACTTAGAGTACCATATATAATCACAGTGACCATTCACTCTCACTACCTTTCCTCTGCTGTAATCTCCTGCATCCTCATTTTTATTATGGTGTCGGCAAACACATAAACCCCTGTGCGCTCTCTATATAGTCCATGGATATATATGCAACTAATGCTTCTATTGATAATACGATAATGGACACAGGGGGCAGCATTAGGTTCTTTACCTAAGATCAGGATTCTATCTCCTATCCCACGGACGCTAAGTACTCAACTAGTGTACATGAATAGGGGATTGAGTAACCTTTCAGAGCTCACGCTCGTCTACAAAAGGTGGGGGCAACAACCAAAGCCCCTCCCAGCCTTGAGAAAGCTTGTGCCATAGCGAAACGTACGTTGGCAAGTGACGTCATCACGTCAGAGGGACGGGACTAACGCTCGTGATCGGAGCGCTCCCGGCACCCACACAAACTCCCTAACAGAGAGTTTGTTTCAGCATTGAGCTTGAGACTGAATTATATCAAGTAGCAACCGTGTGTGTACCAGTGTGATCATTTAGCATTAGCTAGTGTGTACACTGGCGACACACTTTATTCGAGCTCGGCTAGTCCCACGAATTCGGGTATACCCGGGTGTATTGAGGTTTGTGACTGTTTTCTGCCCGAGTGCATTGCGTTATTTTCCAGGCAGGGATTGAAGCATTTTATTCCCGCTGGCTGCAATACTGCACAGTATATATATATACTGCATTACAATTCATGAATTTATGCCATCTGGTAGACACGCGAAGCATTGCAGCCTATTAAATCCTAATCATTATCATTTAACAGATCAGCCGCCCGTCAGCCAGGCATGAACCCAGGCTGGGAAGGCAAATGCAACGGGGCTTGTCAGAGGTGAGGAGCGGCGCATTCCAGGTATCTGCCAGGTACATACTGGGTATTTGCTCGAATAAAGTGTGTCGGTGCAGTATACAGCCACGGAATAGAAGCACGGTGCTTGCCTTTTTTATGCTACCAGCTTCTCCTGTGTTTTTATTGTTCCTGAGTGTATGTAGACAATACTTGTGTACTACAATATATTTTTTCTACCTACCTGGACTTATGGTCACTTTTGTACAGCATATACATCCATCTAGATATCTGCATTGAGGTACAATTCAAGTGAGTGTATGTGAGTGATTGACTTGTTAACCCCCATGGTGGTCTGAATTGCTGCCCCCCCCTTCCCCCAGGGATCAGAGCAGCGACCTGCTGATACAGACTACCCTATGACTGGTGACTTTAGTCTGTCCCCTGGGAATCCACTACAGCTAACTACTCACTTGTTTCACCTACCTATATATACTTGGTGATGTGATATACATATATATACCACTCACCCTGATAGCCACAAGTGGCCATACCTGTGACCAAGCACTTATGGACACAGTCTCCAGGAGGCATTGATTACATCTGGCTCTACCCTGCACATATCATCAAGGGCAGTAGCCTACACTATACACTTGAGACCTGGTATTTTTTACTTTCGCTGCGCTTTTTTGACTCCATTGAGTCTCATTTATTTGGGCACCTAGCGTCCTACTATATTTTAATTTTGAGTTAAGACTCCAATAAATGGTTTTTATCGTGCACTTATCACTTATCAACATACACACATATCCTTTGTTTAGTGTACTCTGTGCATCTGTTTGAGTGCTCTCCATTGGGGTCCCTTTCTCTCACAAGGATTAGTTCATATTTACCCCGGATAGAAGCACCACAGAACCTATTCTTAGCTGTTGCGAGGGTACCTTCTTTCCCTTCCCCCACCCCCAGCTTTACCCTAGTATTAGGGTCCCCGACTTAGTCAGATATCACCTCGCAGCACAATTGAAGCAGGCTGTAGTTTGGAATTGCGACCCAGCCTCGGCCTGTTGGCTCGCAATAGAGTCACATTACGCACAGCCTCACTCCATCCAAGTGGCACTTTGGACCACAGGAGGGAGAGGGAGTGGGCCACAGAGGTTTGGCCTCGGAGCAATGAGATGCACGTGGGACGCATGGCTCAAAAGCAAAGGGAAGTATGGTCTGCTAGCTTCTCCCTCCCAGCTCACCCCACTCTTTGGGAACCCCAACTTCCCGCCAGGGTGTTCCACAAGACAATTTGACCAATTCCAGGGTCTCAATATTAGGATGGTTGCCGATCTACTGCAGAAGGGAGAGATCCTAACTTTTCAGGCATTAAAGAACAAATTCCAGACCCAAGACCTTCATCTATTTAAATATTTACAACTTAGGCACTTCCTACACTCACTGTCTCAAACCTCCAAATTCCTCCCGCTGACCCGATTTGAAACCCTATGTCTCAAAGACATATACCAGAGAGGCCTGATATCACAGATATACAAAAGCACGGAACCGACATCAGACCCCCCAAAGCACCGATATATGCAAAAATGGTCGGACGAACTAGGTCTCCCAATAGACCTGGAAAACTGGGAGGACATTTGGGAGCAAGCCCCTAAAACCTCAATTTGTACGACGATAAAAGAAAACATCTATAAAATTATATTCCAGTGGTACCTGACCCCGACTAGGCTGAGCCAGGTCTACCCCGGCACACCGGACCTGTGCTGGAGGGGATGTGGTCAAAAGGGAGACATGGCCCACATTTGGTGGTCATGTCCGGAGATCCAGAAGTTCTGGACCAAGATCCAGACACTTATCTACGAGATCACTGGAATCCCTCTCCCCCTGACCATGGTGCTGAACAAACCCATAGATGACCTCCCCCCACCGATGTCCCGGCTGATCAGGGCCATGTTGACAGCGGCCAGATGCTCTATAGCGGCAGCCTGGAAACAGATTAAGGCCCCCTCGAGAACCACAGTAGTGAGAAGGGTTAACGAGGTCATGACTATGGAGAAGCTTACGGCCATGCTCCAAAAGAAAATGCCCCAGTTCTGGAACACATGGGACCCCTGGATTGAGAGATAAACCCCCAAAAAGTCAAAGCACCTAGGTCTAGCAGCCACCCCCAAACAATTGGAGAGCTACACCGGGATACCTCTGGGCAAGCCCACATACCCCCCTCCACTTCTTTCCCCCCCCCCCTCCCATGTTTGTCTCCTCCTCCCCCCCCCCTCCTCTTCCCCGTACTGTTTTTCCTACTGAAAAAGGAAAACTGTTATTGGTCCTTCTCTGGAAATAATGAACACAAATGTTGTGGGCCCACGACACTACTGTATGTAAATTTATCTGTGACTGTGACCAATAAAAAAATTGTTACAAAAAAAAAGTATCTTAGCAATATCCTGAGCAGGAAGAAAGGAAATGCAATTTGGCAAAAACTGAGTGCATTTAGGAATTATATTTCAGCAAAAGGCTGACTACAGAATCTTAACTAGTTATGATCAGACAAAATGGAAGCTTAACACAAATGCAGATTCTGGCCTGACATACTAGTCCTAACAATTCCCTCCTTTTTGTTCTCTAAAAGAACAAATACCCTTACTAGGTACTCTTCTCTATGACTATGGCCTTATGGGGACCAATAGTATCATAGACTCTGTTCATGGCCACATATGAATTATTAGTTGCATACATGGCGTGAGATGAAACTGAAGGTTTCCTTGAGACAAATGAAAGCATTGCACACTTAGCACAGTGAAAAATAACAAAAATTGCTGTGATTATGCTAATAACTACAATAAAACCGTAGAGAATTTTCATACCCAATTCTCCGATCCAACTAGTGAGTCCTGACATCCAATTTAAGCTAAGGCCTGAGGATTCTTTACGAATCCTAGCCTGAATTTCCTTTAGCTTATCCATATCTTGATGAATAGCGCCAGACTCATCCTCAATATAGGCACAGCACTTCTGTCCTACAAGTTTACAAACACCTCCTTGTGAGGCTAGCAGATAATCAAGAGCCTTCTATTCTGTAATGATACTGTTCGGATCTGCTCTTGTTCATTAGTCAAACGGATAATAGCATCACTTGTCTGATTAAGAGCATCATAAATATTTATCATAAGATCACTTAATTTAGAATAGAGATCCAAAACACCTAAACTAGGTATATAAACCCTAGCCGCAATGCGGGTTGGACTAATGGTCCTGGTCAGATCTTTTCGATTTCTCAGCCTCCCTTGGGGTAACGTGTCAGATACATAGAAAGTGGGAAGGATGAAACCCAGGTAACAAAGGTCAGTGTGATTGCAGGGTACAATCTTAGTGGCCCACATGCCACACAACCAATAGAGATATATATATATATATATATCATTAAATATTTCTATAGATTAGAAAATGGCTTACATCTCAATATGTCACATAATTTAAGGGTCAGCTATTTGTGAGAATTGGTGGGGGCTAATTTGTGCTAAGAGCGACTGCACAAACATTCTTCTTGCATCCATAACTTTCAAGTTCCGTTCTCCAGTACTCCCAGCAACACTCCTGCACTGGAGTTGCCAGAGCCAATGCAATTGGGGGTACAACGCATCCGCACACCGATATGGCAGTTCCGCCACGCTGGGGGATTGTGTTTCTACTGCGGATCCATGGAACATCTGGTTCGGGAGTGTCCACTGCGTCCGGGACGGGAACACCCAGTGAGTACAGAGGGGCTCTCTCTGGGTGTAATGTCTCCACATCCCCTTTCTAAAGGTGAACTCTCTAAGAAACTTACATTTCCAGTCTCCCTTTCAGGCGATAAGTTCAAGACTTCTACCGCCGCTTTCATTGACTCTGGAGCTGGAGGAAACTTTGTGGATCTTGAATTCACCAGGTTAAACCGCATACCACTCGTGAGAAAGAAGGTTCCCATCGCACTCGTCGGTATGGATGGACGTCCTCTTACCCCGGCCCACATCTCCTTAGAGACGGCTCCCTTGCTTCTGTCCTCACATCTGCACAAGGAGATCTTAGTTCCCGATGCCATTCACGCTCCTGGGATACCCATCACCCTTGGTCTTCCTTGGCTACAGCTTATCAATCCTCTCATTGACTGGACTTCCTCTGCCCCCATTTCCTGGAGGCCGAGGTCAGGCGAGACTCATCAACTGCTGGCCAATACCTCTGTTCCCGAAGTTATTCTACCTTCCGTTTACCATCAATTCCGGGACGTTTTCAATAAGGTACAGTCAGACCTCTTGCCGCCACACAGGACTTACGATTGTCCGATCGATCTAGTTCCAGGTTACTCCCTACCCAAGTCCAAGACCTACCCCTTGTCGTTACCAGAATCTCACACTATGGATGAATATATCCAGGAGAATCTCAAGAAAGGCTTTATTCGTCACTCCAATTCCCCAGCAGGGGCTGGGTTTTTCTTCGTCAAGAAAAAGGACGGGTCGTTGAGGCCTTGCATCGACTACAGGGGTTTAAACCACATCACTATTAAAAATCGTTACCCCCTTCCCCTTATTACCGAACTGTTCGATAAATTACAGGGGGCCAAGATTTTTTCCAAGTCTGATCTACGTGGTGCCTATAACCTGGTGCGCATCAGGAAGGGGGATGAATGGAAGACGGCCTTCAACACGCGTAGTGGACACTACGAATATCTAGTAATGCCTTTCGGCTTATGTAATGCTCCCGCTGTCTTCCAGGATTTCATCAACGACGTCTTTCGTAAGGTATTCAATATTTTTGTTATTGTATACTTGGATGATATCCTGATTTTTTCCAAAGATCTCCAGGACCATATACGCCACACCTCCTACGTCCTTTCCCGTCTCCGTGAACACCATTTGTACGCCAAGCTGGAGAAGTGCACCTTTCATACGACCTCTTCTCCGTTCCTGGGGTATATCATTTCCGATGAGGGGTTTATGATGGACTCCGGTAAACTTCAAGCAGTCACTGAATGGCCAAGACCCAACTCTCTCAAGGCCATACAACGTTTTTTAGGGTTCGCTAATTACTATCGTAAGTTTATACGGAGTTTTTCCACCATTGTGGCACCCCTCACTGCGCTCACCAAAAAAGGAGCTGATCCTTCTGCTTGGTCATCCGAGGCCATCTCCGCCTTCGAGACACTCAAGGAAGCGTTTATATCCGCACCTATTCTCCGTCATCCCAACATCGAACTTCCCTTCGTCCTGGAGGTCGACGCTTCTGATTGCGGCGCTGGTGCCATTCTCTCCCAGAGACCCACGCCCCAAGATAAGTTACATCCCTGTGCATATTTTTCCAAGAAATTCTCGTCTGCCGAGAGGAATTATGACGTGGGTAACAGGGAACTTCTGGCCGTGAAGATGGCTCTTCAAGAGTGGATACACCTGCTGGAGGGGTCAAAAGAGCCGTTTACTATTCTCACGGACCACAAGAACCTTCTTTACATAGAGAACGCTCGACGCCTTGGTCCACGACAGGCTCGTTGGGCTCTTTTTTTTTCTCGATTCGATTTTACCTGTCCTATATCCCCGGGACCAAGAACGTAAAGGCAGACGCACTCTCCCGTATACATTCTTCTGAAGAGAGGCCAGAGGAATCGTTGGAGACTATCCTTCCACATGAGAGGATTCTCGCCACGTCTACTTTCAAGAATCTTGACAAGATTTTGCACTCCCAGAGACGCATTCCCAAGGACTTGGTCGTTCCCGACAACAAACTCTTTGTACCATCCAAATTTGTTCCAGAGGTCCTGTCTTGGGGTCACTCCTCTAAATCTGCATGTCATCTAGGTTTTAAGAAGACTACTGATCTCATTCGTTGGAATTTCTGGTGGCCAAGGATGTCTCAAGATATTCTGGAGTTTACCCGCGCATGCCCCACGTGCGCTCAAAGCAAGACTCTCCGTCAAAAGCCTCAGGGTTTTCTGTTACCACTTCCTGTTCCGACCGCCCCTGGTCCCACATTTCTATGGACTTCATCGTGGAGTTGCCCAGGTCCAGAGGAATGAACACTATCTTGGTGGTCGTGGACAGGTTCTCGAAGATGTCCCATTTCATTCCACTTAAAGGATTACCCACCTCCCCCGCCCTTGCTGATATCTTTACGGAGCAGATTTTCCGGATTCATGGGATCCCTTCGTCCATTGTGTCTGACAGAGGTTCTCAGTTCGTATCCAAATTTTGGAGAGCTTTCACGAAGAGATTGGGCATCTCTTCTTCCTTCTCTTCCGCCTATCATCCTCAGTCCAATGGACAAATGGAGAGAATCAATCAATCCCTGGAGAAGTACCTGAGATGTTTTATATTCGATTTCCAGGATGATTGGGCTCAACTCCTCTCTTGAGCAGAGTATGCCATCAATTCTGCAAAAAACGAGTCCACCCGGGAGTCACCCTTCTTTATAAATTATGGGTTCCACCCTCCCTGTCTTCCCATCCCCAACATTTCTTCTGGAGTACCAGCCGTAGATGAACGCATTTCTTCCCTCCAAACCGCATGGTCCAGGATTCAGTCTACCCTTCTCAACTCCTCCCGCAGATCGAAATTACAGGCCGATCGTCGTCATCGTTCGGCGCCCAGTTACAAACCAGGGGATTTGGTATGGCTCTCCTCTAGGAATATCCACCTCAAGGTACCATCTCCTAAACTGGCACCTAAGTTCCTGAGACCCTTCCCTATTTGTGAACAAATCAATCCTGTGGCATTCCGGCTCCAACTACAACCGAGTATGAAGATTCCCAATGTCTTTCATGTGTCTCTCTTAAAACCATTTATCTCCAGTCACTTCTTTCCGAATCAGACTCGTAAACCGGATCCCATTACGGTACAAAATAACGAGGAATACGATGTTCACTCTCTTTTGGATTCTCGCCTATCCAGGGGTCAGCTCCAATTCTTGGTGCAGTGTAAGGGCTTTGGCCCTGAAGAGAGATCCTGGGTACCTTCAAAGGATATTCATGCCCCGGCCCTTCTTAAGTCCTTCAGGAAGAAGTTTCCAGAGAAACCGTTCTTGGACCGTCCTGAGGCCGTTCATGAAGGGGGGGGTACTGTCAGGAATCGGCGTTCTCCTCGCTTACCACACAGAGCACCCCCTCTCCGTAGGGAGCCCCTGGACCCACAAAACTATCCTGCCTTACCGTCCTCCACGGCTCCTCGCCCCTGCCGCCGTCGCGGGATCACTCCCCTCGGCGATTCCTTTGCTCAGCGCCGGGCGCGCCCACGCCCTCCTGCACGCACACCTACATACACGCCAGCCTCAGACGTTATGTGCATGCATTCCCAGCTTACAGAGCACACGCCTAACAGAGCACTTTTAACCACTGCTCCTGCAGTGAGGCGTCGCCCCCAAGCATCACACAGTTCCATGCAAATCAATGATTACACTCAGCTCGGCTGTAACACCTCCCTCCTATCAGGGAGGACTCCTTGCAGTCCTCCAGGCCTGCCCCCTTTTGCCATTGGCCTGCCCAGCTTTATTATGCCTGTGCTTCCCATCACTCGTCGCTCGACATAGTTCTGTATGGAAGCATTTGACTACTCTCTCAGTGACTCCTCAGGTATTGACGCGGATTGGACGACTACCCCCTCTGGCTCTCGACTTCGGCTCTACTTGGACTTTGTGACTTCTGGCATCCCTGTAACACGGCTTATACCTTCGGTCATCCGCAACTCTCCTATCCCTGATCTTGGCAACAGCAAATACTACTCCTCCTCTACTACCGGTACCGGCAAGTATTGTCTTCATTACTATACCTGGCCTGGCAACACTAACACCACAATCCGGACGCGCTCCCTTTGCTGCGGGTGCGTGTATCCCTACGTCCCACCTCAGCACAGGGGACGGGTCTGGTCTGTGGGCAGCACCGGCGTAACAGTTGAGGCCTGGACTTTTTTGCCTATGACCTTTCTCCCTTGATGATTAGTGGTCAGAGAGTATTGTGTCCATCAAAACACTTATTTGCAGGTGCTATGTCTTTGTCTTTATTAGCTGTTTGTGCCTAGGCTGGCACTATTTTGACGTGCGTGATGTGTATCCATGATGATAAGAAATTTTTACTGCAATGCTGGTGGTGAGTAGTATTTAAATGGCCTTTTCATCTGGGATGAAGAGCGTGCTTGCGTAGAAAATGCTTGACCATTAACCCGTCTCGCGTAGGTGCACTTTCAGCTTTAACCTGTGCCTAGAGAGACTCAAAATATATATTAGTTGCATGCAATACTTATTAATTGTTTTATTACCAATAACATGGTCCTTAATTCGTTACTTTGAACTACTGACGGTCATAACTCATCCCATAAGTGTCTTCTAGGGAGAGAATTTATACCTAGAAATAAATTCTTGTATTAATATGGTTACTACTATTATTAGCATCCACAATATTAAACAGAGATATTCCCTATTAACGCTCCTCAAATTTTAAACTAAGCAACCAATATGGACTTGACTTTGCTACAATCCAAGTTCCTAAAACTTGGTACCTCAGCCTATGCCAAACCAATTGCTTCCATAATCAACTCTATCCTGTCTGCAGGCCATATCCCTAAGACCTGGAAAACTGCTAGAGTTGTCCCAATCTTCAAAAATGGGGACAAAAACACTGTCTCAAACTACAAATCAATCTCTCTTCTCCCAATACACACTTACTCTCATTCATACCTAACTGCAATCTGCCATTTTCTCTGATGCAAATGGTGTCAACCTTATAGTCATTTAATACTAACTAACCTTAAAACTCGCCTCACAAATCAAGCATCCCAACAGCCTGCACTCATGGCTATTGTCCCACACCCACAGTCACTCCTGGCTTTCACCTCAAACACTCCACTGTAACTATTCTGCTTAAAAAAAAAAAAGTGAAATGCCCTGTATATAATACTAGCTGAGAGACCCGGCGTTGCCCGGGATGTAAATGCGTAATAGGTCGTATTATTTATAAATCGTGGACCAATAGATGACTATTTGTTGTAAAGGTTGGATAATAATGTTGAAAAGAAAGATGGAAGAAAATGTAATACGATGTTGTATAAAAATGGTTTATTGTAAACACACCGCAGTACAATGTATATTTTGGTGACATAAGTGATGTGAAAATGTGAGGCGTGTGTCCTGCTAGGGTGTGAGCGTGTGTGAGGCGGCAGGTGGGTGTTCAGTACGGGTGGCGCATGGGTAGTGAGTGCTGGCTGTGGGTCGGGGTCCTGCTAGGGTGTGAGGCGGCGGGTGTGTGGCGAGCGCGGGTGACAGCTGGTCAGTGATATTGTTGCGTAGGGGCAGGATGCGCCAGGTGTGTGTCGAGTGTGTGGGGTGGGTGAGAGGCGGCGGGTGTGTGTCGAGTGTGGCAGGTCTGTTTAGTGCGTGCGGCGGCTGTGTGGCGCGGGGATGTGAGCGGTGGGCGGGTGAAAGGCAGAAGTGCGGGTGGGCGAAAGGCAGAGGCGGGAGGGCGGACGAAAGGCGTTGAAGGAGGTGAGGTCGGAGGGGTGGTGGGGGGTGGTGAGGGGAGGTGAAGGGGGGCGGAGGGGAGGTCGGAGGGGAGGTGAGGATGGGTGGTGAGGGGGGGTGGTGGGGGATGGTGAGGGGAGGTGAAGGGGGGGCGGAGGGGAGGTGAAGGGGGGGTGAGGGGAGGTGAAGGGGGAGAGGTGAAGGGGGGTGAAGGGGGTTGCCAGGAGGTGAAGGGAGGGGGGGGGGTGACAGGAGGTGAAGGGAGGGGGGGGTGACAGGAGGGGGGTGACAGGAGGCGAAGGGGGGGTGGTGACAGGAGGTGAAGGGGTGTGAAGGGAGGAAGGGGGAGGTGGAGGAGAGGAAGGGGGAAGAGGGAGGTGGGGAAGGGGGGAGGAGAAGGGGGGAGGAGAAGGGGGGAGGGGGGGGAAAGGGTGAAGTGGGGAGGTGGGGGAAAGGGTGAAGGGGGGGAGGTAAGGGGGGAGGGGTGAAGGGGGTAAAGGTGGGGGAGGGGAAAAAGGGGGAAAGGTGGGGGAGGAGGGAAAGGGGGGAAAGAGGGGTGGAGGGGGGAAAGGGGGTGGAGGGGGGGAAGAGGGGAGAGGGGGGAGGTGGAGGAGGGGAAGTGGGGAGGTGAGGAGGGTAAGGGGGGAGGTGAGGAGGGGAAGGGGGGAGGTGGAGGAGGGGAAGGGGGGAGGTGTAGGAAGGGAAGGGGGGAGGTGGAGGAGGGGGGAGGTGGAGGAGGGGGGAGGTGGAGGAGGGGAAGGGGGGAGATGGAGGAGGGGAAGGGGGGAGATGGAGGAGGGGAAGGGGGGAGGTGGTGGGAAGGGGGGAAGAGGGGGGAGGTGGTGGGAAGGGGGGAGGTGGTGGGAAGGGGGGAGGTGGTGGGAAGGGGGGAGGAGGTGGGAGGTGGGAAGGGGGGGAGGTGGTGGGAAGGGGGGGAGGTGGTGGGAAGGGGGGGAGGTGGTGGGAAGGGAGGGGAGGTGGGAAGGGGGGGAGGTGGTGGGAAGGGGGTGGGAAGGTGGGAAGGGGGGGAGGTGGTGGGAAGGTGGGAAGGGGGGGGGGCGGTGGAAAGGGGGGGAGGTGGTGGGAAGAGGGGGGAGGTGGTGGGAAGGGGGGGAGGTGGTGGGAGGTTGTAAGGGGGAGTGAAGGGAAGGTGAAGGGGGGTGAAGGTGGGGGTGAAGGTGGGGTGGAGGGGAGGTGAAGGGGGGGGGTGGAGGGGAGGTGAAGCGGAGGTGAAGGGGGAGGTGGAGGGGAGGTTAAGGGGGGGTGGAGGGAAGGTTAAGGGGGGGGTGAAGGGGAGGTGATGTGGAAGGGAGGGGAAGTGTAGTGAGGGGTGGGTGAGGGGAGGTGGAGGGGGGGTGGAGGGGAGGTGGAGGGGATGTGGAAGGGAGGGGAAGTGTAGTGAGGGGTGGGTGAGGGGAGGTGAAGGCCGCTCACTCACCCGTCCGGCAGCTCCCACGTGGATCTGAGGCGGGAGGCAGCGTGTTGTGGCCGCTCCCCCGCTGACTGTAACGGCGCCGGGGGGGGTGGAGGGGAAGTGAGTGAGGGGAGGTGATGACTCCGCTCCCCCGCTGACTGTAACGGCGCCGGGGGGGGTCGAGGGGAAGTGAGTGAGGGGAGGTGATCACTCCGCTCCCCCGCTGAGTGCAGCGGCGCCGGGGGGGTGGAGGGGAAGTGAGTGAGGGGAGGTGATCACTCCGCTCCCCCGCTGAGTGTAGCGGCGCCGGGGTGGGGGGGTGGAGGGGAATTGAGTGAGGGGAAGTGAGTGAGGGGAGGTGATCACTCCGCTCCCCCGCTGAGTGTAGCGGCGCCGGGGGGGTGGAGGGGAAGTGAGTGAGGGGAGGTGATCACTCCGCTCCCCCGCTGAGTGTAGCGGCGCCGGGGGGGGGGGGGGTGGAGGGGAAGTGAGTGAGGGGAGGTGATCACTCGGCTCCCCCGCTGACTGTAGCGGCGCCGGGGGGGTGGAGGGGAAGTGAGTGAGGGGAGGTGAAGGGGGGTGAGGGGACGTGAAGACCGCTCACTCACCCGGCCGCTCACTCACCCGTCCGGCAGCTCCCACGTGGAGGGGGGGGTGAAAGCGCGGGAAACAGGGAGAGGCGGAGCCTCCGGGACCGGTGGGGAAGAGAGCGGGAGATGTGCTGTTAACACTGTGAGCCCCGCTAATGTATGTAACACCCCCCCCCCCGTGTGTGTGTGTGACTGTGTGTGTGTGTGACTGTGTGTGTGTGTGTGTGTGTGTGTGTGTGTGTGTGTGTGTGTGTGTGTGTGTGTGTGTGTGTGTGGTTTTTTTTTTTGTTTTTTTTTTGGACCTTTGGCCCGTCACTCCGCCTCAGGCCAATGAGAGGTGTGGGGGGCGGGCCAAGGGGGTGGTGTGAGTGTGTGAGGCCAATGAGAGGTGTGCGGGGGCGGGCGGCCCAAGGGACCAATGAGATTGCCGCTAGGGACACCGGACATCCAGGCAGGCAAACATACAGTGCTTTCACTAATATAGTATAAGATATACCCTGTTAACTTATGCAATCATATATCCCCTGTCCTTTAACTCTATGTCCAGGACATACCCAAAAACGAATAAATGGTTACAAAATTATAAATTTGGCAGATATGATATATGCCTCAACATACGGATGGCTTGCTACCTGCTTTGCTGTGACATCTGAAAAGGTATTATTATTTTTTACCAGGGGCCTGTCAGCCCTGTTAGTATGGCAGCAACTTTTATTACTGCAAGAGCCCTTGGAGTTAACATTGCTATAATAAATTCTGAACCTGCTGTGCATTGTGTATTATTTAAACATATCAAGTTCTGGATCCTCTATAGGGATTTCAGAAAGACCTTCAATAACCTATGTATGTATCTCCCCTCTTTTGTTCATATATTATCTATATATGTGAACAAAAATACAAAAATAGTTATGAAAACAGGTTGCTTGATATATAGCAAAATTAAACTGGTAAATAGATTTGTATGTGTAGTGACTATAAAAATATTTACTGTTTGTGTTAAAAGAAAAAGCCTGCAGTAGGTCTTTTAACAACTGTGGCATTTACAATATAAGAAAAATCCTGAAATCCTGAACAAAACATTTCCTTTTAAAATAGACAAATAATTTTGAACTCTTTGCAAAGTGCTGAGCACACAGCCAACATTAACTTTTAAAGACACTCTGACTTTAAAGAGAAAAAAATAATAATTTTCAAAGCGCTTTTTTTTTTTCTGGGAAAACAGCCAGAAACCTCAAAGTGCAGATAACGGGTTTCGCTGTCTAATTCATATTAACTGCATTTTGTATGGTCTTTCAAAAATTAAATAACGGGAATATTTCAAATTACTTATAAACACCAAATCTATGCCAACAAGAGCACTCATTCCCCTGATTGCCTTCTGAAAGAAATCTCATATTCCTGCAAACTTCCATCAATACAATTCTATGCTATCCCGTTTTAACTATGCCCTCTCTTAAATTAAACAAAATATCTTCAAACATGCAACAGTTATACCATGACTAAAAAAACAGCAAGCTTTACCCTACCTGTCTTGTATGGCTTCTACACTGCTTATTTAACGGAGACAATTCTCGCTAAAATAACTGATGACCTCCATGCTGCTAAAGACAGATATCATCACACTCCGCTCACACCACTCAACCTCCCCGCAGCACCTGCCACCACGGACACCCTCCTTTTGAAGCGCTATGTACATTAATGGCGTTATATACATATATAATACAATATATTAATTCAAACAGTGTTTGTAATCTCTTACCAGCATTTTAAACAAAAACATCCCCAGACATATCTTAATCCTGTAGAAATAAAATTGAAATGTGTTATCTTACTGCTTTGCGGATAAGAAGACAGTTCTACATTACCTTGTTATCATAAATAAACTGCTTATGCACAGAGCTAGTTAATTTTAATTTGAATGCTTTGCATTCTTTAACTGTAAGGGAGAGGCTGTGCCCCTCCTTTTATTAAGATAGAAATACCACAAACGAAAAGAAATGTGTCCGGTTTAAAAAGTATCCGCCTGGCCAGGACGAATAAACCTTTCAAACTATAACCAGGGACAGAGCTGAATATACTCCCCTTTTGTTGTGAGGTATTTCTCTCTATATTCGGTATGCACCTTTTTAAAAACCTTTTAAAATTTAGATTTCATCATGAGCAACTAATATTCATATTTTTTGTACAGATGATAATCAGCATGACTTTCACACAAGAAATCATTCGGGAAAAATTCATCAGGGTTACAAACAAACTCTTTTACAGTACATAAGGTAACGGTGTTTTTTTTTTTTTTTTTTTTTACAGAGACTTTCACTCTGAGCCCCCACGGGCAAAGCAGCACTTCCCTGCTTCTGACTGATAGTGGCACACTCTCTGCCAATGACCAAAACCACCACAATTAAAACAGACACCATTATTCTGAGCTATTATTCCTGATTGATTTCTGAGACCAGCATAAACCATTAGTAGCTTATAGATAAACTGCTTAATTATGACAAATAATTGCAATATTTATACTTACACAATATACAATGGTCGTTCAGCTAGATCAGAAACAACAGTCCAGTCATGCACAAAATGTACTGGCCTCTAACCAAAAATTTTGTTTAAAAGGGCCTCTAACCCAATTCTTCAGTCACAATTTAGGTGTTTTTAAACTCCCAGAGGGGGTGAAGCATCATATATAAAAATTTACATATATACTCACCACCTTTGTGAATTTCCCCACTTCTAGACGCCAAAACTGAAGGAAAACCTTAATTTCCTCGCCTAGGCTTCAGAACCAAAAGGAACCTATTCTCTGCCAAGAAAACTGAAGCCTTGTGACTGGATACACCATCTGCACCGTTTGCAGCAGACTTCCCCGGGAAGCTTTCACGCCCTACCACTGTTATCGTCGATCTTTGATGAACTTTCAGGCCTGGTAGACGAACGAAATGAAACGTAACGCAAGCCAGGTTTCAAATCCTTTGTCTCAATTTATTACTCATAGGGTAATGACTTTTATACAGAAAAAAGAAGATATTGGGTAGAGGCGTAACATAGACGTAACATAGGCGTAACATAGGCATAACATAGGCGTGTCTTGGGCGTAGCTTTGATTAGAGGCGTGATTTAGGGGCAGGACATATTAGTGGCATGATTTTTTTGAGACGTGTCTTTCCCAATACAAGCAATGTCTGAATACATAGCTTATTCATTGTCTGTTATCAAAAGAGACCTTGAATCTTTAGCAATTAATTATACTATTTTGCTTCTTGCAGAGAACCATTCTATTATATTGTAACTAGAACAGCATGAGACTGTTCATACAAAAAGTATCTTAGCAATATCCTGAGCAGGAAGAAAGGAAATGCAATTTGGCAAAAACTGAGTGCATTTAGGAATTATATTTCAGCAAAAGGCTGACTGCAGAATCTTAACTAGTTATGATCAGACAAAATGGAAGCTAAACACAAATGCAGATTCTGGCCTGACATACTAGTCCTAACACATTGTGTGTATGTATTTTCCTGAAATACATGACAATTTATTTTACTTCCTTGCTTTGCTCAATCAATGATCCCGGTATAAAAAGGTGTTGATTAACCTGGTCTCCCGTGATTGGTGAGCAAACTTTTGAAGTGCGAGCCCCCTTTTCATCTATGATCTTAGTGTGGCCCACCCTGCCTGATTTAATCTAAATCCACTTGAGAAAAAACTTTATTAAATTGGTGTCGATATACAATATAAATGTGAATTCAAATACGTAAAAAAAACTTGCATAATACATTTAAAAAAAAGGCAAAATGCCAAATTTTATATGGATTTTTAAAATAATTAATTTCCTCTCATCTCATATCCCCTCTCCTCATTTCTCATCTCATAAACAACTCTCTTTCATTCTGTAGGAATATATAATTGTGAGGAAGAATTCCCCCCACAGCAGCATCCACCTGCTAACTGGAGAGGTGAGCACTGCTGGTGAATGTTACATTATACCAGATTCATGACTGTTCTGTCCCAAGCTCACTGTGGCAAGTGAGTAGAGACAGGCAGCTTAACTCACTCCCTTTTGATGCACACAGAGTCCTTATTTTCTTCTGTAATCTCTATTGTAGAACAACAACAGTAAGAAAAATGGGTGGAGACCTGGCAGGTAACAAATATAAGGGAGAGGTCTATTATATTAACTTAACCAGAGGAGATAGGTGAGGTGACTTCTCAAGACGGCTGCTGGCTGAAAGAGGCAGTATGCTTGCCTGTTCAATAAGGAAATATGACATGGAGAAACCAACAGCCAGGGGTCTTGGAACATACCAAATTAGAGCCAGTGCAGCAGTTACCCTTTATTGACCACGCTCTGTCTGGACCTGTGTGTATTATTCTATCTTCTCTCTGATTCTCTGCATGTTCTTGTTTTACTGTCTCTTTATAAGTAATTACAGAATAAATTGCTCTACGTGAACGCTGAATGGGATTCTCTCTGTCTCAGGTACCTATAAGGTGTGAGGATGTTGCTGTCTATTTCTCTATGGAGGAGTGGGACTATATAGAAGGACACAAGGGGCTTTACAAGGACGTAATGGTGGAGAATTACAAGTCCCTCAAATCTTTGGGAATCCCATTTAACAGGAGTTCAGGTAGAACTATGTTTTAAAAAGTTCATAGCTTCCTGCTAGATTCAATAGAAGTGACATACAGACAAACTCACGTGTAACAGAAATGGTAGAGATGAAAATAAAAAAGGGACGAGAACAAAAAAGAAACGATAGTGCTATTTGTTTCCAAAAGTTAATCAGTGTATTAACTAACATCCAATAGTTGCACTCACATTTGGGAAGTTCTTTTAAGCATTTAGCATTTGAGGAGTCTCTCCTTTAGCTCCCCCCTCGATCACTCTCCTGCACAAATCCTCTAGGGTCGCTGAGGCTGCAGACACAGCTTCCCTATAGTGTAGTTTGGATTCCACCTTCAAACCTACCTACCGAGATGCTCCGTCGGCGTGTGGTTGCACATGCGCACTTAGTCCTTCTCGTGCAGGAACGTCAATGGGGGCTGGGTAATGTCCTCCGTTTACTCTGCTATCTCCATCCTACGCATTTCGCCGGGGTACTCTGCTTCATCAGGGAAGCCACAGGATTGCACTACTACTACTACTAAATCTACTGGAAGCTATGATCTCTTATGAACTTTTTTGTACTTATTTGCTTACCCTCCAGCTGAGGATGGATATTGAGTTTCTACACCAGCTGATTTATTCCTTTAAAGCTATCAATTGTTGTTTTATTTAGCTGTATTGTCTTAAAGTTTTTATAGATGTTTTACATACATTCACCAGCATAGTATATTTATATCATATATACTTTTTTTCAATATTAATGCACTTGTTAATACAGATGTAGCCACGAGTATTAGAACACTTGTACCTGGGAAATTCTGGGTCAGTCTCACAGTAAATGCCTCAACATTTCTGTGAGATTCTTAATGGGCCATAGGATTAACACACCGGGGGTCCCTGCATTCCCATTCAAACTTAATGGGAATGCAGGGATCCCTGGGGTGTTAATGCTATGGGCCATTAAGAATCTCACAGAAATGTTGAGGCATTTACTGTGAGACTGCCCCAGAATCTCCAAGGCAAGAGTTCTAATACTCGTGGCTGCATCTGTAATGTAATATTTAGTTGAATAGTTATTTATTTATATGTTTATTTAGTATATATATATATATATATATATATATATATATATATATATATATATATAATAGTTATATGTTTGTTTGTTATGAACTTGAACCAAAATATTCCCCTCAAGGTTGATGCCAATTACGTAAAATATATAATCAGCAGAGACACAAGTTTGTAGTCTCTCTCTGCTGTGATAGCAGAACACCGTCCCAAGTGTATTAAAATGGCGATTTAAACCTTGTGGGTTAAAAACGCTCAATTACAATGTTTTTCTATCTTAATTTACAGTGGTGTGAAAAAGAAAGTACGCCCATTTTAAATTCTATGGTTTTGCATATCAGGACATAATAACAATCGTCTGTTCCTTTATCTATCCCATTTAGTACCCACTGCAGTGAGTGGAGACCCAGAAAAGAAAATAACGGTAAACTGAATACATTTTCTCTTTTATTCCCTAAAACATTTTTTATTAAAATGAATGGCCTTACTAGAAATTAACATTGGAATATAAATACTAACCATTTTAAAGGGTTTTAAACAGTCAAACATATTCACATGAACTAAACATTTAAGAACTCAGGGAGATTATTTACTAATTCTGACCCATGTTCCATGGAGATAATTATCCTGTATGTTACTCACCTGCACTGGTGTCTGGGTGGATTTGCCCCGGTTGAATGTCCTGTTCCCCTCTCTCTTCCTCTCCCTGCTCTTTAATTGATACAATATCTAGATGTTCATAGTGGAGGCCTGTCAGTTCCAATAGAGGATTACACAGATGTGTATACATTTACACCATACATTGTAGCAGTTTAAAGAAATTGTAAAAATGTATATTCTTTCTTAAGAATCTTTTATGGATTTGTCCCATCTCAAAATTAATAGACCCTATCTTCATAGGATTCACATATACAGTTGTGTGAAAAAGAAAGTACACCCTCTTTGAATTCTATGGTTTTACATATCAGGACATAATAACAATCATCTGTTCCATAACAGGTCTTAACATTAGGTAAATACAACCTCAGATGTACAACAACACATGACATATTACACCGTGTCATGATTTATTTAACAAAAATAAAGCCAAAATGGAGAAGCCATGTGTGAAAAACTAAGTATACCTTATGCAACGCGCCCGATCGGGAGGAAGGAAAAGGTGGCCGGAAGCCCTACACGTCCCCCAGCAGCGGCCCTCCGAGTCCAGCCGCAACCTGCTCCTTACCTCCCACACCCACCACCGGCATCCACTTCCTCCCCCACCCCCTGAGATCCCCACACCTACCGGCCCTCCGTGCACGCCCTCCACGGCATAAACAGTTTTGGGCCTAGCCCATGCGGCCCTCCGAGTCCCAGCCTGCTCCTCACTCACCCCCCTTACCGGCATCCACACCACCCCTCCTCCCGACTTCCCCCCTCCTCCCGACACCCCTCCTCCTGATGCCAGCTCTGCTCCGATCTCAGCAGCCGACACCAAAGGTAGGGAGTGGGTGGTGTGCTGTGCAGTGAAGTGTGCAGTGAAGTGTGCAGTGAAGTGTGCTGTGAGAGTGTGCTGTGAGAGTGTGCTGTGAGAGTGTGCTGTGAGTGCTGTGTGCTGTGAGTGCTGTGTGCTGTGAGTTCTGTGTGCTGTGAGTGTGCTGTGTGCTGTGAGCAGTGTGCAGTGCAGTTCGTGTGTGCAGCGAGTGTGTGTGCAGCGAGTGTGTGTGCAGCGAGTGTGCATGCAGCGAGTGTGCGTGCAGCGAGAGTGCGACTGCAGCGAGAGTGCGCGTGCAGCGAGAGTGCGCGAGCAGTGTGCAGTGAGTGCTGCGAGTGTGTGCAGTGAGTGTGTGCAGTGTGCAGTGCAGTGTGCATTGCAGTGAGAGTGTGTGCAGTGTGCAGTGCAGTGAGAGTGTGTGCAGTGAGAGTGTGTGCAGTGAGAGTGTGTGCACTGCTAAAACCGCGTTATATAGATATAAATGAATAAACAGCGCCTGCTAAGGTGATTACCTGAATCGTGGTTCCTCAGAATCACAACAAAACACCAAATATCCTAGCCAGCACAGATGACCTATAATAACCACTAAATTGTGCAAATTTTGTATGGTGGTGATGGCTCTGATGGTGGGTAAAATGTGAGATGTGGCTAAATAATATATTGTAAAACAATTTTAAAAAGTAAAAGTGGTTGGCACATGCCCCTTTGCAGACTAAAAAAAGTTGCCCACCCAGCTTTACAATACCGGCAAATTGGTGATTGGCTGGCAGGGAAATTCCCACGCTCTGATAGGCTGTAGAGGTTTGTGAATGGGACACTGAAACCCATAAGGAGCCTTCCAGCCAATCAGAGGGGCAGATTCCAAGCGCCAAACCAACAGCGGCAAATTCAATGATGCTCTGTGCTGAATAGACGCGAGCCGGCTTCAAAGATTTTGAGTGAGAAAATGTTTCAAGTCCCACTTTTTGAGAACGTAGCGGTCGCCGCTGGCATTGCATGCCGAAATCAGTTCCAGGAGTATGTGAGTACCTCCCGGTTATTGGAAATGGCTCCTACAGAGGTCATTTTTGTGAATTTCGTTTAAAGGACTATTTTATTCATTAGCCCCGTTCCCAGTAAGTGTGTTAACCCTGTAAATTGTGTTACATTGTGTATATGTCTTTTCCTGAAATACATGACAATTTATTTTACCTCCTTGCTTTGCTCAATCAATGATCCCGGTATAAAAAGGTGTTGATTAACCTGGTCTCCCGTAATTGGTGAGCAAACTTTTGAAGTGCGAGCCCCCTTTTCATCTATGATATTAGTGTGGCCCACCCTGCCTGATTTAATCCAAATCTACATGAGAAAAAACTTTATTAAATCGGTATCGATATACAATATAAATGTGAATACAAATACGTCAAAAAAACTTGCATAATACAACATTTAAAAAAAAGGCAAAATGTGCCAAATTTTATATGGATTTTTAAAATAATTAATTTCCTCTCATCCTGTCTCATATCCCCTCTCCTCATCTCTCATCTCATACATAGCTCTCTTTCATTCTGTAGGAATACATAACTGTGAAGAAGAATTCCCCCCACAGCAGCATCCACCTGCTAACTGGAGAGGTGAGCACTGCTGGTGAATGTTACATTATACCAGATTCATGACTGTTCTGTCCCAAGCTCACTGTGGCAAGTGAGTAGAGACAGGCAGCTTAACTCACTCCCTGTTGATGCACACAGAGTCCTTATTTTCTTCTGTAATCTCTATTGTAGAACAACAGTAAGAAAAAAGGGCGGAGACTGGGCAGGTAACAAATATAAGGGAGAGGTCTATTATATTAACTTTACCAGAGGAGATAGGTGAGGTGACTGCTGGCTGAAAGAGACAGTATACTTACCTGTTCAATAAGGAAATATGTGATGGAGAAACCAACAGCCAGGGGTCTTGGAACATACCAAATTAGAGCCAGTACAGTAGTTATCCTTTACTGACCACGCTCTGTCTGGACCTGTGTGTATTATTCTATCTTCTCTCTGTGTTTCTCTGCATGTTCTTGTTTTACTGTCTCTTTATAAGTAATTGGTATTACAGAATAAATTGCTCTACGTGAACGCAGAATGGGATTCTCTCTGTCTCAGGTACCTATAAGGTGTGAGGATGTTGCTGTCTATTTCTCTATGGAGGAGTGGGACTATATAGAAGGACACAAAGGGCTTTACAAGGACGCAATGGTGGAGAATTACAAGTCCCTCAAATCTTTGGGAATCCCATTAAACAGGAGTTCAGGTAGAACTATGTTTAAAAAAAGTTCATAGCGTCCTGCTAGATTCAATAGAAGTGACATACAGACAAACCCACATGTAACAAAAATGGTAGAGATGAAAATAAAAAAGGGACGAGAACAAAAAAGAAACAATAGTGCTATTTGTTTCTAAAAGTTAATCAGTGTATTAACTAACATCCAATGGTTGCACTCACATTTGGGAAGTTCTTTTAAGCATTTAGCATTTGAGGAGTCTCTCCTTTAGCTCTCCCCTCAATCACTCTCCTGCACAAATACTCTAGGGTTCGTTCGGGCTGCAGACACAGCTTCCCTATAGTGTAGTTTGGATTCCACCCTCTAACCTACTTGTCGAGATGCTCCGACGGTGTGTGGTTGCATATGCGCACTCAGTCCTTCTCGTGCAGGAATGTCAATGGGGGCTGGGTAATGTCCTCTGTTTACTCGGCTATCTCCATCCTACGCATTTCACCGGGGTACTCGGCTTCATCAGGGAAGCCACAGGGTTGCAATACTACTACTAAATCTAACTGGAAGCTATGAGCTCTTATGAACTTTTTTGGACTTATTTGCTTACCCTCCAGCTGAGGATGGATATTGAGTTGCTACACCAGCTGATTTATTGCTTAAGAGCTATCAATTGTTGTTTTATTTAGCTGTGTTTTCTTAGAGTTTTTATAGATGTTTTACATACATTCACCAACATAATATATTTTTATCATATATACTTATTTCAATATTAATGCAGGTGCAGTCACGAGTATTAGAACACTTGTACCTGGGAGATGCTGAGTTATATACTTGTATAGAATTATGTTTTGTTTGTTATGGACTTGAACCAAAATATCCCACTCGGGGTTGATGCCAATTATGTAAAAAATATTATCAGCAGAGACACAAGATTGCAGTCTCTCTCTCTTCTGTGTTAGCAGAACACCGTCCCAAGTGTATTAAAATGGCGACGTAACCCTTGTGGGTTAAAAACTCTTAATTAAAATGTTTTTCTATCCTAATTTATATGTGAATCCTATGAAGATAGGGTCAATTAATTTTGAGATGGGACAAATCGTAAAAGATTCTTAAGAATGAATATACATTTTTACAATATCTTTAAACTGCTATAATGTATGGTGTAAATGTATACACATCTGTTTAATCCTCTATTGGAACTAACAGGCCTCCACTATGAAAATCTAGATATTGTATCAATTAAAGAGCAGGGAGAGGATGAGAGAGGGGAACAGGACATTCAACAGGGGAAACTCCACCCAGACACCAGTGCAGGTGAGTAACATACAGGATAATAATCTCCATGGAACATGGGTCAGAATTAATAAATAGTCTCCTCGAGTTCTTAAATGTTAAGTTAATGTGAATATTTTTGACTGTTTAAAACCCTTTAAAATAGTTGGTAGGTGTATTTATTTTCCAATGTTAATTTCTAGCAAGTTCATTTGATAAAAAAATGTTTTAGGGAAAAAATGAGTAAATGTGTGTATATATATATATTTATTTTACCGTTATTTTCTTTTCTGTGTATGTATATATATATATGGCACAACAGAAAGAAAAAACGGCGCCAACCTAAACCATTATATGAATAGCCACATCAACAGGAAGAAAAAAACCTATACTGTACAAAAATGGGGAAAGATAGTATACATGCACAATACAAAAATATATAAAAAATAAAAATAAAATTATCAGATGTAAAGTCCAGAAAAATATTTATAAAAAAAATGTATACAAATCCTAAAAAATGCTCCAATTGCTATCCAAAAGAGTATCTGCAGCCCGAATGAAGGGAACACCACTTCCTTGAAGATATCTATAGAAACACAGAAAAAACAGGCGCACTCATAGCGTAAAAAGGTATAACAATATTTATGGAGTAAAGGATTTAAAATGCACACTCACAAACATAGCTTAATAAAAAGCAATTTTGAGTATAACTCAGCCAGCCCGACACAGGAACCCGGTACCAGATGACTTCAGTGTCTGGTGTAGATTCACTGCAGCAGCCTCTATGGACGCCTCCGCAGCCCGGAGAACACGAGGGACGCCGCCTTCCTCTCAATCTGGCGTCACACAGTGAGTTCTCAGCTCCAGGTATCGCGAGAACTCTCCTGATGAGAGTAGTAGTCTTCTATGTTCTGATTGGTTCATCTAACTATAAATACTATGTTCCTCACCTGTACTGTTCACTCCTGATGAAGTCTCTTTGGAAACGAAACGCGTAGAGAGTGTTTGGTGGAGGTGTATTGTTCCATTTTTAATAATTATTCACTCACAAGCCACCTATAGCATTTGTTGTTTCTTTGGAAACATTTATCTCAGCCGTCCACTGAATACACGTATGTGAACTTGTACCGGCTATATCCACTGACGTCACTGAGTTCTCGCGATACCTGGAGCTGAGAACTCACTGTGTGACGCCGGATTGAGAGGAAGGTGGCGTCCCTCGTGTCCCTCGCTTTTTATTAAGCTATGTTTGTGAGTGTGCATTTTAAATCCTTTACTCCATAAATATTGTTATACCTTTTTACGCTATGAGTGCGCCTGTTTTTTCTGTGTTTCTATATATATATATATATGTATATATATACATATATATATATCCATATATATGTATATGGATATATATATATATATATATATATATATATGTAGTTTTTATATATATACATATATATATAAATGTAAATACAACTGTATGCTCATCTGCATGTCTTAGGCAGGTCTGCAACCCCGCCTTTCCCCATTATCACCCAGCACACAGCACTTCCACTGCAGCAAGGGATTCTGGGAAATGACATGCAAATGAGCACACAGTGCCACTTTTTGCTTCAAACCCCATTTTTAACATGGTTCCCTATAGGGAATATATGTGTATATATGTATGTATAGTTTACCGTTATTTTCTTTTCTGGGTCTCCAATCATTGCACTAGGTACTAAATTTGCTAGTTCCTCCCCTTCAGATTGTAGGGGAGACAGGTGAGAGCCGGGAAGGCTGGACAGTAGAAGGTTACAATAAACGAGATGGGAGAGGATAAGGGCCTGCGTTAGAGTTTTAGCAGTAGAACAACAGAGGAAAGGGTGTATCTTGGAAAATGGAGGAAAAAAGCAAGTCGGGAAGGTGTCTGATGCTAAATTCCTCTCTAGTAGTGCAGATAATGCTGAAACCTGTCCTTTTAAGTAACTCAGACTGAAACCCTTGTCAAAACCATCTTGCAAAAATTCTATCAATGAATAAAAGGAGAAATCAGAAAAATCTTAATTTTTTTTCTGACACCAGTCTTGAAGTCAACGGTATATTAATGAAATTGAGGTGTTCCTGGCTGGCATTAGAGATGCAATTGCCTTATCTGAACATCCCTTCTTTTTCAGTATGTGCCACCTAATCTCCATGTCCCCTGAAAGACTGGGAGATGCCATGTGGGATCTATTGCCATTTTCACCAGATGGGCAAACCATGTTCTTCTTGTCTTATTCGAGTGATCATATGAAAACCTTGAGCAGAAGCAGTCAACTTTTTTGTTTTTGTGATAGACCTCATGGAGCCTTCTCTGGGGCTGACCCTGGGGATACATCAGCTGGTAAAATAGCCCAACATCTAATTCCCATTCATCTGGACGGATTCTTGTTCGGCTCAAAAAGTCAGCTGCAGCATTTTCTTTTGCATCTGGGAATATGAACCGCGGTGATGTTGTTCGTGTGGTCTTCCTAAGACATGATGTGAGTCTCCCGCTTCTGGTTCCTGCTTCTTTTGCAATGTATATTACCATGGCAATATTGTCAGATTCTACTCTTATATTATTGTCTTTAATACAAGCGTGACATTTTTTGATCATGTTCTTCACTGCGCGCATTTTTAGCATGTTTGCTGGAAGCTCTTTGTAGGACCTTGGCCAACTTCCTTGTGCCAACCGTCTTCCCATCTGCACTCCCCATCCAGAACTGATTGTTGGTTATTGTTATTCAATCACCTTCCTGGAGGGATCATGTATTATGTAGATTTTGTGGGATTTCCCACCATCTTAGATCCAGTCCTGTTCTGGGATATATGTAAATATTTTGTTCTAGATATTTTGGAGCTGTGTTCCATTGATCTAAGAATGTTTTCTGCAGTGGTTTCATATGGAATCTTGCCCATCACCCATGATATTCCAGGATTGTGATTACTGTGTGTGTGTGTTTGACAGTAACACCTTTTGTCTTGAGATGTTAACAATAATTCTTCCTGTTCATCCAGTCATTGATATATCTGGATAGCCCTCTTTCTCAACTCAACCACCAATGGAACTACTACCTTGGTAAAGGTGCTAATCCAAAAGGGATGGCAGTGTATATATAATGCTTCCCCCTTACTGGAATTATGAAGAATCTCTGATGGGTATGTGCAGATATGCATCCTTCAGGGCTATTGAAACCAACCAGTTCTTTGGCTTGATTTCTTGAATAATTGTGTTTAATCATACTATCTTGAATTTTCTTAGTTGGAGGAAAGTATTGAACCTCCTGAGATCCAGTACTGCTCTGAATTCTCCCTGTACTTTTCTGACCAGAAATATATATAAACATATTGGATAAAATTAAAACTCCAACGCGTTTCATGACGCAAGGTCACTGTCACGGTAGCTTATGACAAGATATAATGAACACCAAATATGTAGGTTGAACTGAACGAGGTTAGATATAATAAAATATAATGTATTCCTTAAATAAGATGAACACAGCAATATAGTACAATTAACAGACAAGAAGGTAACACTTACTCAGGGTTGGGGCATGGAGAAGTATCAGCTAGCAATTCTCCACAATCCAGTGACATTCCAGGTGGAATCAGAAGCACAACTCAAAACTGTAGGGTTGGCACAGTTTATATACCTGTGCAACCCTATTCTTAATTATCTGTATCCAATCCCTAACGTGGAGACACAGACTAACCCATGCCCTCCAGCTAATTAGCTCATGTGTACTGGGACTCTATGGGTAGCCCCATAATTAAATCGGGGGCAACGATCCATTTTACTAAATGATGTATCTGCATTGTCTGTAGGTGTAGACATAACACGTACAAACCACTCCAGTTTAATGATTCTCCGGCCCTTGGGTAACAATTAGACTGGCAGAGTTTGTTGATTAATACTTAATCTCTAGACATTGGGTAAACAATCAGGGCAGTTAACTTTTTGATCACCGTGCTTTGGCTACTCAGCTGGCTGTCCTTCATGACCCATTAGCCTAGCAGATGGCGTCTGCAAAGGAATCTCTGCAGGATTTTATCCCTGCCTTGGGAAACAACATTAAAGGTGAAACATGGGAACAGGGGAACATACATTTTCAAGGTATAACAAGGTGCAAACCTCATCCCTGGACCGCAGTCCAGTTAACCCCTTGTCTCTCTGGTGAGGTCAGGGGATGGCCATATGGGGTGCAACCCCTTTAATACCGGGCCACCCCCTTACTCCCTCTACAGTCACTTCTTCAGGGATGCTGTGATTGATTGGAGTTTGTGACACGGTATACGTCACTGTAACGCCTGTATGCCAGCAGACCAGGCCAGTCCTCAGTACTGAGGCGGGTAAGGGCATAACACACACCCACAGCAGTGACAGGTGTGGCAAAATGCGCTGCCGGGCCTTGTTAGAAAGGGCGAAACGAGATACTTGCGTCCGGGGTGCCAGAAGTCCGAGGGTTAATGTCCACGAGCCGTGGGTCAGGGGCAGGAGATAGCAGCATAGTGAGGTCCAAAGCCGAGTCCAGGGGTAGCGAGGTACACGTAGTCAAACAAGAGCCGAGATCAAATCCAGAGGTATCCAACATAGGCAGGGATAGGAACAAGAGCTGCAACACAGAACAGAGCTTGGCATAGACAACTGCACAACAGGATTCACAGAAGAACTATGCAGAGCGAGGAAGGAGAGGGCAGAGAAGGGTTATAAATGCAAGAGGACCAATGGTAGCAAGGGGTGGAGCTGAGGCCTGTCTGAGCAAGCCCAGGGATAGGTCCAGGTGTGCAGGATGGGAGATGGGAGGATTGGAATAGTGGAAATCGCCTGCAGCCGATGGGGGGCGGAGCCAGCGGCGGGCAGCCAAGAGGATCGGGTACGCGAGCACTCCGTAAGATTGCTGTGCACGCGCCCTGGCCACGTGTGGAAGGATGTGGCGCGGAGGAGTGGCATGGCGCCCGAGCAGAAGAGGTAAGGAGCCGACGGGGAGTGGAACCAGAGCTAGCAGGCACACTGGGAGCCGAGGTGAAGGGGACCCGCTGAGAGACGCGTGTCCCCCGATCCCCTACAGTACCCCCCCCCCCCTTGAGGATCGGACTCTGGACGATCCTCTCAAGGTTTGTGAGGAAATATCCGACTAAATTGTTTAAGAAGAGCTGGAGCATGAATATGATGACAAGGTACCCAGGAGCGTTCCTCCGGGCCATATCCCTTCCAATGAATGAGGAACTGAAGTCTGCCCCTGGAAAAACGTGAATCGAGAATGGAATGGACCTCAAATTCCTGTTGCCCTTGAATTACAACGGATTGAGTCTCCGAGGACGGTCCGGAAAATGTACATTTTGACGAAGGGTTTCAGGAGGGACACATGGAACACAGAGGGTATCCTCATGGTGGGAGGTAGCGAGAGTCGGTACGCTACAGGATTGATCCGTTCAAGGACCTTGAATGCACTCAAGAATCTGGGAGCCAGCTTCTGGGAAGGAGTTTTAAGCTTGATATTTTTTGAAGAAAGCCAAACTCTGTCTCCAGGTGTGTATTCCGGGCCCACTTGACGTCGCCGATCTGCTTGAGTTTTTTGTTTTTGGACGTCTCCTTGCAAGGCTTTTTGAATCTTCTTCCACGAGGTTTGTAAATTAGACACCTGAGTATCTGCTGCAGGTACACCAGAGGGGAGAGTAGAAGACTGCTGGGGTGAAACCCATAATTAATGAAGAAAGGCGACTCTTGCGTGGACTCATTCTTCAGCGAATTAATAGCGAACTCCGCCCAGTGTAATAGGTCTACCCAGTTGTCTTGAGATTCTGACACAAAGCATCTGAGATACTGCTCCAAGGTCTGATTCATTCTCTCCGTCTGACCGTTGATCTGCGGGTGGTAACCCGAGGAGAAAAGGAGGGAAATGCCAAGTCTCTGAGAGAGAGCTCGCCAAAACTTATAGATGAATTGAGTACCCCTCTCCGAGACAATGGAGAGTGGCACGCCCTGTAGCCTGAAAATTTCTTTAGAAAAACTGTCAGCCAAGGTAGCTGAATTGGGGAGACCCTTGAGGGGTATAAAGTGTGTGTGCTTGGAAAATCTGTCCACTACTACAAGGATCGTATTCATCCCCTTAGAAGTTGGGAGTTTCACAATAAAGTCCATGGAAATATGCTTCCAAGGCCGTTCCGGGATAGGAAGAGACAGGAGAAGACCGGAAGGTTTGTGTCGGGCGGACTTGCTCTGAGCACAGACTGGACAAGCTCTGGTGAAATCAAAAATGTCTTTGTTCATTTTAGGCCACCAAAAGGTTCGTTTAATAAGATCCACTGTCCTCTTGAAGCCTGGATGACCAGCAGATTTGGATGAATGCCCCCACTCTAAGATCTTGTGGTGAAAACGTGGAGCAGCGTACAGACGTCCTTCTGGCACCTTAAATCTCCTAGGGATTTGAGCCTGGGCTTTATTGATCTCATCCAGGATATCAAAAGTATTGGCAGAAATAATATACTTTGCGGGAAGAATAGTCTCAGAAGATTCGTTAGATCCCTCCTTCGTAGAAAATTGGCGAGAAAGAGCATCGGCCTTGATATTCTTGGTACCCGGAATATAGGAAATCGTGTAATTGAAACGACAGAAGAAAAGCGCCCAACGTGCTTGACGAGATCCCAGACGACGAGCCCCCTCAATGTACAATAATTTTTTGTGATCAGTGAGAATAGCTACTGGCTCTTTGGTACCCTCGAGGAGATGTCTCCATTCTTGCAAGGCTAACTTGATAGCCAAAAGTTCACGGTTCCCGGCATCATAATTTCTCTCGGCCGGAGAGAATTTCCTAGAAAAGAATCCACAAGGATAGAGTCTTTCTTGGGGAGAAGATCTTTGTGAGAGTACTGCCCCAGCTCCCACATCTGAAGCGTCAACCTCAAGGGTGAAAGGAAGGGATGTATCTGGGTGCCGGAGGATGGGGGCGGAGACGAAAGCTCTTTTGAGAAACTCGAATGCTTTGATGGCCTCAGTGGACCATGTTGTTGGATCAGCCCCTTTTTTGGTAAGAGCAGTAATGGGTAGAGTGATAGTGGAGAAATTACGGATGAATTTTCGATAGGAGTTAGAAAACCCAAGGCAACGCTGAACAGCTTTTAGGGAATTCGGCAACGGCCAATCCAGTACCGCCTTCAATTTCTCAGGATCCATAGTGAAACCTTTATCGGAGATTATATAGCCAAGGAAGGCTGTGGATGATTGGTGGAAGAGACATTTCTCCATCTTCGCGTTGAGGCTATGTGCACAAAGTCGAATGAGAACCACTTTGGTGTGACAAATGTGCTCTTCCAGGTTCTTGGAGAAAATGAGGATATCATCTAGGTATACTATGATGAAAATACCCAAAATGTCCCGGAAGATATCATTCATAAATTCTTGGAAGACGGCTGGGGCATTGCAGAGGCCGAACGACATCACTAGATATTCATAATGGCCCGAACGTGTGTTAAATGCAGTTTTCCATTCGTCACCTTCTCGTATTCGGATTAGATTGTAAGCTCCTCTCAGGTCGAGTTTGGAAAATATAGAGGCTCCTTGGAGCTGGTCAAAGAATTCCGAAATTAAAGGAAGAGGGTACCGGTTTTTAACTGTAATTTTGTTTAGCCCACGAAAGTGGATACAGGGTCTTAGAGAGCCACCCTTCTTTTTCACGAAGAAGAAACCTGCCCCGGCGGGGGAGGTGGAATTTCGAATAAACCCTTTCTTAAGATTCTCTTGGATGTAGGTTGCCATAGCCTCGGTCTCGGGCACGGATAGGGGATACGACTTAGACTTGGGGAGTGTGGTTCCAGGAATTAATTCGATGGGGCAGTCATATGAATGATGAGGTGGTAGGACTTCAGCCTGAGTCTTGTTAAAGACATCCAAAAGGACATGGTTTACCTCCGGCAGGGTAGAGAGAGAAGGTGAAGAAGTGTCGAGACCCGCGAGCACGGTAACGGGAGGAGTGACCATCTTCTTCAAGCTAGGAGCCCACTGGAACAGTAGTTCGTCTGTCCAATCAACACGCGGGTTGTGAAGCTGAAGCCACGGCAATCCCAAAATGACCTGGACAGTAGATGAGTGGAAAATATCGAAGATGATGACTTCGGTATTACCATCCGTGGTGGTCAGGGTGAGGGGAACAGATTCCCAAATAATGAAGGCTGGTTGGAGCGGTCGACCGTCGATAGCCTCAAGGCCGATGGGTGACTTCTTCTTGACTAAAGGGACTTGGTTATTGCAGGCATTATTGTGATCCAAGAAGTTACCACCAGACCCGGAGTCGATGAAGGCTTCAACCTCTACCCGAACATTGGGACCCTCAAGAGTTATGGGGAGAAGGATTCTCTTCGGTTGCTCTTTGGTGAAAGAGGGGCAAGGAGAAATGGTACCCAGTAAAAGCCCCTCTACCTTTACTGGGCGTTCTCGTTTCCTGGTTTCAGGCAACAGTGACGTAGTTGGTGTTCCGGGGAGCTGCAGTAGTAGCCGAGACCCTCATTTCGGCGGTGTGTTCTCTCAGCGGTCCAAAACTGTTGGCTACCGATTTGCATCGGTTCGGGTGCGTCCAACACAGGAAGAGCCAAGGGAGGAGACCTAGGAGAAACAGGCAAGGGCGACATTAAACGGGGACGCTGGCGCTCGTGGTGTCGCTCTTGAATGCGCTGGTCCATCCGGATGCTGAGGGCAATGAGATCCTCTAGAGATGAGGGGCGAACATGAGCTGCGAGATCGTCCTTGAGGGATTCGGACAAACCCTGCCAGTATGCCGCGGCGAGAGCTTCATCATTCCACTGAGTCTCTGCAGCGATGGTGCGGAACTCCACCGCGTATCTTGCAGCCGACCTGCGACCCTGGGAGAGATGAAACAAGGAAGAAGCTGCAGTCTCCCTACGCACTGGTGTGTCAAAGACCAGCTGGAACTCTCGCCGGAATTTGGGGTAGTCTTGTGTTATGTCAGATCTGTGTTCCCAGAGGGGAGAAGCCCAAGCGAGAGCGTCGCCCATGAGCAGGGCATAGACATAGGCCACTTTAGAACGACCTGAGGGAAACCGAGATGGGGACATCTCGAACTGGACGTCACATTGGTTCAAGAATCCCCGGCAAGTAAGGGGGTCTCCGGCATGCAAGTTGGGAGGTGGAATACGTGGCTCAGAGTTTCCCATAGGTACTGGGGCAGGAGGGGACGGTGCATCTGGAGATTCCTGCAGGGAGAGTTTAGAAAGCTCTTGCGCCATGGCCGTGACTTGGTCGCTTAAAAATTGCCAGTGATCCATAGTGACACCTTGGCCCACCTCAAGGGGGTCTGCATTTGTTGGGCTCTGCATAATGTAACGCCTGTATGCCCGCAGACCTGGCCAGTCCCCAGTACTGAGGTGGGTAAGGGTATAACACGCACCCACAGCAGTGAGGACGTGCCCGGAGTGTGGTAAGATGCGCTGCCAGGCCTGGTGAGAAAGGGTTAATGAGATACTTGCTACGTCCAGGGTGCCAGAAGTCCGAGGGTTAATGTCCAAGAGCCATGGGTCAGGGGCAGGAGATAGCAGCGTAGTGAGGGCCAAAGCCGAGTCCAGGGGTAGCGAGGTACACGTAGTCAAACAAGAGCCGAGATCGAATCCAAAGGTATCCAACAGAGGCAGGGACAGGAACAAGAGCTGCAACACAGAACAGAGCTTGGCATAGACAACTGCACAACAGGAGTCACAGAAGAACTATGCAGAGCGAGGAAGGAGAGGGCAGACTGTGGTTATAAATGCAAGAGGACCAATGGGTAGCAAGGGGTGGAGCGAAGGCCTGTCTGAGCAAGCCCAGGGATAGGTCCAGGTGTGCAGGATGGGAGTCAGACAGGTGAATAGTGGAAATCGCCTGCAGTCGATGGGGGGTGGCAACATATACACTTTCCACTACCATACCCTTATATCTGTCACAATACCTACATGCCTATATAGTATTTCTATTCTGTACGTGCATATTTTACCTTCCATATACAAATTCTATTTTTACATACTACACTATGAGGGTCTTGCGCTTTCTTCTTTTTCTCTTGATCTAGCTGGCATTATCTTGACCTCAGCCTTTGTAGTACAGCTACAGACACTCTACTTGTAAAGAGATGTTTATTATTATATATATTTGCACTGTGATATTATTTGTCACTGTCATGGGAGAGGGGTTTTGGCCCGGTATTAAAGGGGTTACACCCCATTTGGCCACCCCCTGCTCTCACTTGGGAAGCAAGGGGTTAACTGGACTGCGGTCCAGTAATGTGTTTTTACCCTGCTTCAGTACCCAAATGTGTATTCCCCTGTAAATATGTTTTGTTCCCATTCCAATGTCTTCACCAACACATACACTGGGGTGGATGCGGGAGGGAAGGTGTTAATAATTGAGGAGCGATTATAGCCCTTTGTTCCCTTTTCTCACCTTTACAGGCTCCATTTTGCAGTTTCTCCATAGGTCGCCGTTGGGGCTCAATACAACCCTATGGAGATTCCGGCGATTTGGGCCAGTTTCCGTAGAAGACCTGCAGGTGGCGCCCGAGAGGAGGAGCGGCGGTTCCCCATTGTAAGTCAATGGAGCCATTAATTTCAATGGGGATTCCTTGACGCCGACCTCCAGGAACGGGTGGGCAGCCATCCAAACCGCAGACCGCAGAAGCGAATACAATATCTGAAAGAGCACTTTTATCACACTGAGTTCAACTACAATTGGCGTGGGAAACTTAGGTTCTAGGGCACCCAGAAATAAAATTATTTTTGCCCCTAGACCCTAGGAACCCCCACACTCGAACACCACCGGGTCAGGGAATGAGCGACCCCCGTAATGGGTTGCGCTCGCCCCAAGGGTCGCGCCATTGACTCTAATGGCGGAGGGAAGAGCCGCGTGGAAAAGCGGCTAAGTTCGAAAGTGTAAAAAGGATAAGCCCATATCTACGGTTCTGTGAGTACCAGAGGGTTGGGATTTGGTCGCATGTAGTCACTGTTCCGGCATGACCGCATGGCCATTTCCAGCCCTCTCCAATCAACCAGACGGAGTATGGACAAATGTAAAAATTGTGGTTTTCCTATAGACTTCAATGGTGGCATTGCTCCATTGAAAGCCTCTGGCGGCGGACCCCATTGACTTCAATGGGAGCAGAGATTTCTTTTAGCTTTAGCGGAGAATCCTGCATTAAAGTTAATAGGGGATTTTAACTTATTTTTTGTATCTCCGGTCCTGGGGGTCATGGAAGGCAGAAACTTGGCCACTTTGGCAATGGTCCTCCGGCATGAGGACCTGGCAAATTTCAGCCCGCTCAGACTCACAGAACGGATTATTTTAATATGTGTATGTGTATTAAAGAAATACTGTTTTGCAGGCTGGTATAAAAGCCCGGGAAAAGTTATTGGCTCTGCTTTATGTTAATGTTCAGGGGGGAGACAAGTGGTCTACAATAAACCCTCTGATCAAAGCCTGACCACTCTGATTGTGTACAATAGGGCCGGGGAATGCAGAGCCTGAGTGGTCTGTAAGTGTCATAATTCACACTTACAGACAGAAGGGTGGCTTGACTTCAAAGGAGTCTGCTAGACATTCAGGCGCCCCAAGGTTAAGGTATGAGGGCTGAAACTCCATATAAACGAGTGTAAGCTCTATACCCATTGTCTTCGTGTCTTTTCGTGAACCTGTATTGCTGAATGAAGTAGCAATCCTGTATCCTGATTGCTCATTGTCCAACCCTTAAGTAAGTGCTAATTCTTGTCTGTTATTTGTATATCTTGTGTATTCACCTTCTTTAAGGAATAAACTATATTTATTATATCTAAGTCATGTTCAATTGAATTCAACCCAGATATTTTGGTGTGTTTTATAAACCTATCACTAGCTACTGTGACAGTCACATACGCAGTATTTTACTCACTAATATATGTTAAACTTCAGCTGCTTATCTGTAGTTTCATATACTTGAAAATTTTTGCAGTATAGGTTGTAAGGAATCCGCTCCTGGGTTTTGCTGAAACCTTGTCCTTACAGAACCTTGCAGTTTCTAGGAAACTCCCCTTTGAACCTGCAATCAAGAATCACCTGCTTCTGCAATTAGACTGCAGCCTGCTTCTTGCTGCCTCCTATGCAGCTCTGTCTCATTGGCTGTCTGTTCTATTTAACTCCTGCCCCGCCCACCAGGAAGTTGCTGAGCATAGACTTTCTCTTGTAACTGTGTTTGCCACAGCATGTGTTTGGCCTGCCTGGCCTTCTTGTCATTGTTCTCAGTTACTGGCAGACTCCGCCGTGTTGCCGCGGTTACACTGAAGCCCCAGTGTTTCTTCTCCTGTCTGCAGTACCTGTTCCCTGCTTCCAGTGCAGAGGCCTGCATCGGTGTTCCTGTTACCTGCTGCATATTCTCCTTGTAGAGGCCTGCATCGGTGTTCCTGTTACCTGCTGCAATCTCCTGCTTCCAGTGGCTTCCACTACTCACAGCTGTACCCTGCTAGGGGTGCTGTTTTGTGCTGAAGCACTGGATCCCCTGTTCCTGTTCCTTTCTACGTTGGAGCACCTTCGCTCAAGCATCCTGTTGCCGAACCCCAGCATGGATCTCATTTACCCAGCCTTCTCCTATCCTGACCCCGGCTTGTCCACGGATTATCCTGCCTTCTCCTGTCCTGACCGAGCTTTGTTTGACCATGGAATTCGCAACCCGGATCAGGCTTCGTAGTATAAGGTTGGTGTATATCTATCCTCACCTCAGCCCCGCGGTCCGGTCCAGGTTTGTGGTGAGCACGTACGTTACATAGGTCTAGTATGACCATTTAATTATAATTCATTTTCACACATTTTTGATGTGCTTGGACATTTTCTATATACCCAATGTCTCAGCCACAATGGTGCCCTTCTCACTGCCATTGAAAGTGCCATGGGTCTTGCTGATCTGTTGTCAACTTAATTTCTGTGAGAGCACTCAGGATCAATCCTCTCATTGTATCCTGCGTGTGTGTTTCTTCCATGTAAGCTGCTCCGATGTGCATGGCTCTGGATAGGGATGTTATTGCTACTGTTGGTTTGCATACTGAAAAATACTTTCCTATGACACACTCCATTTTTCAGTCCATAGCGTCTTTGAAGGATACAGCTCCTCGACATGCAACTTTTGTGCATGACCAAAATGACCAAAAACCTGACCAATTTTTCTCAATAGAAATCATCCCAGCAAATCTTTTAAGAGCAAGCAATTTCTTGTCTGGCTGTGTCCACTCAGCCTCCATCACCCCCTTTATAACCTTGTGCAGGGGAAAATATCTAATCTTCCTTTGTGAGCCCATGAATCATTTCTTACTTCATGCATTATTCTTTTGTGTCTTGTAACTCCAGTATTTACCTCATTGCCTTAATTAAGGGGTCTACAATGTCTAAATTACAATCCAAATCTTCATCTAACTCCACCTGTTTGGATAAATCCCAATATTCGCCCCCGAATGTTGCTGAAATACATCTGACCCCTCTCAAAAAGAGTCTTCTTGTCTAGACTTGTTTGTGACCGTGATCTTTTGGGAGACTGCGTACTTGCATGCTCAATCTGCACTATTTTCCTGACTTTCTAAGTGCCTCCTCATACCACAAGTATAATAAAGGAATTCCGTGACTGTCACGACAATGACGTCATCACACATGCCACCTATAGACATGGGGACCACTTCCGATCCTCAGCACTCACATTGGATGCCATTACCAGCCCTTTAAGGCCTACCCTGGCCTTGTCTTTCACTGATTGTGTTCCAGAACACAGACACCGGCAGGTGCTTCAGGGGGGAGAGGCTGACGACTCCTGAATATAACTGCACAGTGAGTCCTATTTCAAAATAACAAAACCTACTGCTACGCTGTAGGACAGATAAAATACTGTCCTGCGTGTATGACGAGGGCCTTATAAACAGTACTAGTACATACAGAAGAGTTTTCTGTCCTACAGCAGCTACAGGTGAGGAGCTATCCAATTTGGTACCCACTGCCATGTGTAAAACACATTAAGTAGAATAGGTATTAAATATGAGAAAGTCAATGAAATAAGAATATGTAATTGGTATTTAATGATTTGAGCAGGTGAAGTTAAAGATGAAATTGTACCAAGGGCTGAGCAAATAGAGGGGCTGGGTGTGAAGAGTCACCTGGAAGCCCAGGAGATGGAAAGCCTTGAAGGTACCAGCACAGGTGAATAGAACAAGTGTGAAGAAAGCAGTTCAGGGTCCATATTTCCCTTATGTGCAGAGAAAAATGATTACAATTCAAATTTATGTGTAGGTATGTTCTCAAGGAAATTAGAAAATTTCTTTAGCATTCCTTTTTTTAACCTTCAGATTACTCTAATAATGTACCTGCTATGGCCCAGGGCCTGGCATGCCATACTGTAGGTCCTGGTGTCATTCCAGGTAAATCATCTTTAAAATGCTAGTTTTCTATGGCTTGATCAGAATCCCAAGATCAGAATTCTGTTTGTCACCCTAGGGGAGATCCCCGAACATGTGATTGCTACCAATGGGGATCGCGACCCCGTGAAATCGCGTGGCCCATCTTTAGGAGCATCACCTTTACCTTACAGGGTGGTGATATTATATGGCAGCATGGAGATGCGCCTTGTTTTTCTATTTGTTTTGTTTTCATATTCTGAATTGTCTTTGTAATAATTACATATAGAGAGATGGCAGGCAACACATAATGTGGCATAGAACATATAACCAAACTCGAAAGTGTTACCACCAAAAACCAATACCCCTCATTGTCAAATGATGCACATAGTGAATGAAATGTTAGATTATACTGTTATGATACACTCACTGTGATTTTCCTTCCAACAGATGGATCCATGAGCTGGATCCACACTGCAGCGTGTTCAACAGATAGGACAATGGAGAATATAAATTTCCCCTCAGAGGGGAAGTGTCATAAATGCAATGAATGTGGGAAACACTTCACTCGCAAATCTAATCTTGTTGAACATCAGAAAACACACACAGGAGAGAAGCCTCATAAATACAATGAATGTGAGAAACAGTTTACTTACAAATCCAGTCTTCTTGAACATCAGAGAATACACACAGGAGAGAAGCTTCATAAATGCAAGGAATGTGGAAAACACTTCACTCGCAAATCTAAACTTGTTGAACATCAGAGAAAGCACACAGGGGAGAAGCCTCATAAATGCAATGAATGTGGGAAACAGTTTGCTTCCAAATATACTCTTGTTGCGCATCAGAAAACACACACAGGGGAAAAGCCTCATAAATGTAATGAATGTGGGAAACCGTTTACTTTCAAATCTGCTCTTATTGTACATCAGAAAACACACACAGGAGAGAAGCCTAATAAATGCAACGAATGTGAGAAACAGTTTACTTTCAAATCTAATCTTCTTGAACATCAAAGTTTACACACAGGAGAGAAGCCTCATAAATGCAATGAATGTGGGAAACCGTTTGCTTACAAATCCAGTCTTCTTGAACATCAGAGAATACACACAGGAGAGAAGCTTCATAAATGCAATGAATGTGGGAAACACTTCACTCGCAAATCTAAACTTGTTGAACATCAGAGAAAGCACACAGGCGAGAAGCCTCATAAATGCAACGAATGTGAGAAACAGTTTACTTTCAAATCTAATCTTCTTGAACATCAAAGTTTGCACACAGGAGAGAAGCCTCATAAATGCAATGAATGTGGGAAACCGTTTGCTTACAAATCCAGTCTTCTTGAACATCAGAGAATACACACAGGAGAGAAGCTTCATAAATGCAATGAATGTGGAAAACACTTCACTCGCAAATCTAAACTTGTTGAACATCAGAGAAAGCACACCGGAGAGAAGCCTCATAAATGCAATGAATGTGGGAAACAGTTTCCTTTCAAATCTGCTCTTATTGTACATCAGAAAACACACACGGGAGAGAAGCCTCATAAATGCAATGAATGTGGGAAATACTTCACTCTCAAATCTTATCTTATTGTACATCAGAAAACGCACAGGAGAGAAGCCTCATAAATGCAATGAATGTGAGAGACAGTTTATTTACAAATCTAATCTTATTGTTCATCAGATAACACACACAGGAGAGAAGCCTCATGAATGCAAAGAATGTAGGAAACAGTTTACTTTGAAATCTAGTCTTACTGTACATCAGAAAACACACACTGGAGATAAGCCACATACAGTAAGGCTATGGCCCCGCTCCCTCAGTCAACGCTCCCGCACTGCAGACAGGCGGTGCGCTGACAGGCAATTGACCGCGATATGCGGTCTGTAGGGAGCCGGAAAGGGGGGGGGGGGTGCGTGGTAAAACTTGAATGAATATGCAAATCAATATATGATCCAGACTGCATGAGTCTTGAATTATAACTACAGTTTATGGATTTCTTTTGTCCTGAAATGTTCCCACTAGCTGTCACGTGAAGGATATTGTGTGGAAAAACAAACAGGAAAAAAAACCACCACACCACACACAACACACACAATACATACACACACATACATATACACACACACACACACTTTCCCCCCGCAGCTCCTTCCCTGCTCCTCTCCCAAGCCGCCTCCCATCCGTATCTCCTCCCCTCCTTCCTTCATTGGCTGACTGCCGCATCACGTGACGCGTCAGAGCTGCAAATCACTAGGAGCTTGCAGCATCGGCCGGCTGACGCATCACAGCACGCAGTCAGCCACGTCGGAAGGAGCCAATGGGGACCTCCACACACGGGACCAAAGACTAAGTGTAATGACTGTGGGAAATGGTTTACTCACAAATATAGTCATATTATAAATCAGAGATTACACACAGGAGAGAAGAAGCCCTAATTAATGAAGTGAATGTGGAAAACATTTTGCTACCAAATCTTGTTATACGTCAAAGAAACCACACAGGGTAGAAATGTCATACGTTCAATGACTGTGGGAAACACTTCTAGTATGTCCGCTCTTAATCGTCATAAGATAATTCATACAAGAGAAAAGCCTTATGCTTGAACTTAGTGTGGGAATTGCTTTACTCACAGGTCAAATCTTCTTCAACACCAGACAACTCGTACAGAACAGAAATAATGTTTGCCATAAATGTGGGAAATACTTTGCTTCCAAATCTAATTTTACAGTATGTCAGAGAATAGACAAAGGAGAGAGACTTACGTTCAATATTTTTAGGAAAGCCGCTTTTATTGCATCAAAATTCACAATGTATTTTTTGCCTAAATGTGGGAAATGCTTTTCTGAAAACTCAAGTCTTACACACCAGACAAACTCATACAAGAGAGTATTGGAACTTTCCATGGCATATTATTTTTTTTACCTCACCTTGAAAGTCTTGTCACACACCACCATGGAGTAGAATCTGTGTGATTGTTCCACGTGGGAAAAACGTTATTGATAAAATATTTCTAGGCATCAAAAAAGCCACACAAAATGAAAGACTTGCTGGTAAACCCACACATGGATCACAGAAAACCAGTTCATGATAGGAAACCCTGCATTTAGTTTTTTTTTCTAGAATGTTCCATTTGCACTTCTGCAAAAATGTCCTGATTAACAAGAAATAAAGAAAATGTTTGGGAATTGTTCCATTTTGTTTTGATCTCAAAGTTGTAGATGCTGGGTTAGTCCTAGAGAAATGGAGATATTAGATTGGGAAAGCAATGTAAACTAAAATGTTATAATCTATGTAGAACTGTCATTATAGTTAAAGTAATACAACCATGGTAAGGGGGAGGGGGGGAAGGAACCCTCGCTACTGCCTAGACACAGGTGCTGCAATCAGGGGAAATGGCTGAACTAAAACTTAAAGAGAAGAACCCCTATGATGAGAGCACTCAGCGGCTAGTGGACTGATCCTGATGCCCTGGGAGCCTGAAATAAGGTAAGTAATTAAAGCTTATATGTACTGATGAATAATTTAAAACAAAATATTTATTAGGAGAAATTCTCAATTAAAATATAAATGTGTGGATAAACCTCTATGTGAGGTGACCCTGAACAAAAAGGCGAAAATTAAAAAGGAGATGGGGATATGGAAAAAAGGGGGTAAACAGTCCTATTGAAGGCAATAGGTACTCTCAAAATAACTTCACCTGCCAAAGGTAGTAAATGGCTAATTGGCGACAGAAATCGCTGGTGAGCACAGGAGCCTAAGAGATGTTATAATCTGTTATATATAGTAGCGTGGCTGACCTGAAACATAGCTGAAGACAGATAGTAGTGCCCACAACAATACACACAGCTGTAGGAGATGTTAATGACTCAAAGGACCATGAGTTAGAAACGTGGCTAGTAAACGGAAACTGCTATATTAGTGTCAGAGCCCACATAGGCAGATAACTTAACATAGTAATGATGTCTGAACAAGACAGATTAAACACATCTAAAAGTGTCCCAAAGGTATACTAAGGACCCTATGTCCGTGTCCTGCCTGTCAAAGATGTGTCAAAACAGCGAGACAGATATTAGAAATTTTAGGTCTGAAGTAGTTCCAGAGCTGCGAGTCAGACAAGTTGGCAGACTGATAGTGTCTGGCAAGATGTCTTTGTGACAACGTCTTGTGCCCGGAAGTCCTAATAGGTACTGGTAGTACAATGTCTAGCTGTGAGCTTAAATGCACTCAATAAAACACACAAATAATCTCCGTAGTAAAGGTTAATGAACCTGTGATGTCTCCAAAGTAAAAGGCAGTGAAGGTAGAGAGAGCAGGGAGCACATACACACTGCGTGACTGGACAATGTAGCAGACTGAATATGTCTGATACTATGTCTCAGACTGTCACGACTAACACTGTGCTGCAACTGGATCTAAAGCTGATCGTGAACCCTTCCAGCACAAATTGCGCCTAAATCCCCCCTCCTAGAAGCACAGACGCTGGAAGTCTGTGTACTGAACAACTCCAACACAAGGGAAGGAGTGGCAAGTATGAGCGGTATGCGTTAGCGACGGACCGGGGAGTCTCTGAGACCGTCACCTATAACGTCAGTACGTCTGCTGCCGACGTACGTTTAGCTGGAAAGCTTTGTCGAGGCTGAAGGGAAACCCTCCAAACCCCCGCTATTTAAGATAGTATGCAGCTATGACGCTAATATAGCAGTCTCCGTTTACTAGCCACATGTTTCTGACTCATGGTCCTTTGAGTCATTAACATCTCCTACAGCTGTGTGTATTGTTGTGGGCACTACTATCTGTCTTCAGCTATGTTTCAGGTCAGCCACGCTACTATGTATAACAGATTATAACATCTCTTAGGCTCCTGTGCTCACCAGCAATTTCTGTCACCAATTAGCCATTACTACCTTTGGCAGGTGAAGTCATTTTGAGAGTACTTATTGCCTTCAATAGGACTGTTTACCCCCTTTTTACCTTATCCCCATCTCCTTTTTAATTTTCGCCTTTTTGTTCAGGGTCACCTCACATAGAGGTTTATCCACACATTTATATTTTAATTGAGGATTTCTCCTAATAAATATTTTTTTTTAAATTATTCATCAGTACATATTAGCTTTAATTACTTGTATTGTATTGTATGTCTTTATTTATATAGCGCCATTAATGTACATAGCGCTTCACAGTAGTAATACATGTGTAATCAAATAAATAACAGTTAATATAAATAACAGATCATGGGAATAAGTGCTTTAGACATAAAAGTAACATTTCGGAAGAGGAGTCCCTGCCCCGAGGAGCTTACAGTCTAATTGGTAGGTAGGTTGAACATACAGAGACAGTAGGAGGGAGTTCTGGTAAGTACGTCTGCAGGGGGCCAAGCTTTATGTATCATATGTTCAGAATATCCACAGTGCTATTCATGTGCTTCTTTAAGCAAGTGTGTCTTAAGGTGGGTCTTAAAGGTGGATAGAGAGGGTGCTAGTTGGGTACTGAGGGGAAGGGCATTCCAGAGGTGTGGGGCAGTCAGTGAAAAAGGTTTAAGGCGGGAGAGGGCTTTAGATACAAAGGGGGTAGAAAGAAGACATCCTTGAGAAGAATGCAAGAGTCTGGGTGGTGCATAACGAGAAATTAGGGATGAGATGTAAGGAGGGGCAGAAGAGTGTAAAGCTTTAAAAGTGAGGAGAAGAATGGAGTGTGAGATGCGGGATTTGATCGGAAGCCAGGAGAGGGATTTCATGAGGGGAGATGCTGAGACAGATCTAGGAAAGAGTAGAGTGATTCTGGCAGCAGCATTTAGGATAGATTGTAGGGGAGACAGGTGAGAGGCAGGAAGGCCGGACAGCAGGAGGTTACAGTAATCAAGACGGGAGAGAATGAGAGCCTGAGTCAGAGTTTTAGCAGTCGAGCAACAGAGGAAAGGGCGTATCTTTGTTATATTGCAGAGGAAAAAGCGACAAGTTTTAGAGATGTTTTGAATGTGAGGGGCGAATGTGAGAGAGGAGTCGAGTGTGACCCCTAGGCATCGTCCTTGGGCTACTGGGTGAATGATTGTAATACCAACAGTAATGTGGAAGGAGGTAGTAGGGCCAGGTTTGGGAGGAAGTATGAGGAGCTCTGTTTTAGCCATGTTGAGTTTAAGGCGTCGGAGGGCCATTCAGGATAATATAGCAGAGAGACATTCAGAAACTTTGGTTTGTACAGCAGGTGTAAGGTCAGGTGTTGAAAAGTATATTTGTGTGTCGTCGGCATAGAGGTGATAATTAAACCCAAAAGATGTTATTAGGTCACCTAGAGAGAGTGTGTACAGAGAAAAGAGAAGAGGTCCCAGGACAGAGCCCTGGGGTACCCCCACAGAGAGATCAATAGAGGAGGAGGAGGTGTTAGCAGAAGAGACACTGAAAGTACGATGGGAGAGGTAGGATGAGATCCAGGATAGAGCTTTGTTCCGAATACCAAGAGTATGGAGAATGTGGAGGAGAAGAGGGTGGTCCACTGTGTCAAATGCTGCAGAGAGGTCGAGTAATATGAGCAGAGTGTAATGACCTCTGTCTTTGGCAGCATGGAGGTCGTCAGTTATTTTAGTGAGGGCTGTTTCTGTGGAGTGAGCAGTGCGGAAGCCAGATTGTAGAGGGTCTAGGAGAGAATAGGTGTTGAGAAAATGAAGCAAGCGAGAGAATACAAGACGTTCAAGGAGTTTTGAAGCAAAAGGCAGGAGGGAGACAGGTCGATAGTTAGAAAGACAGGTAGGGTCAAGCTTGCTGTTTTTGAGTAATGGTATGACTGTTGCATGTTTGAAGGAGGATGGAAAGGTTCCAGAGCAGAGGGAGGAGTTAAAAATGTGTGTGAGCGTAGGGATTATAGTAGGAGCAAGAGGTTTTAGGAGATGGGAGGGAATGGGGTCAAGAGGGCAAGTGGTAGAGGGAGAAGAGGCTATCAACAGCGTCACATCCTCCTCTGAGACAGTGGAAAAAGAGTCAAGGAAGGCAGGAGGAGAGTTAGGAAGAGGTGTAGGATGGGAGGAAGAAACAGAGGGGATGTTCTGCCGTATGGATTCCACCTTTTCCTTAAAATAGTCAGCAAAGTCCTGAGCGGAGATGGAGGAAGGAGAGGCAGCTGAGGGTGGTTTGAGTAGAGTATCAAAGACAGAGAACAGTTGGCATGGGTTAGACTTATGCATGTTGATTAGTGAAGAAAAGTAGGCTTGTTTAGCTTGCGAGAGGGCAGAGTTGAAACAGGATAGGATAAATTTGTAGTGAAGGAAGTCTGCAAGAGTGTGAGACTTCCTCCAGAGGCGTTCAGAGGAACGAGTGGAGGAACGCAGCATGCGCGTGTGGGAATTTAGCCAGGGTCTAGGGTTAGAAGGGCGAGTGCGGCAGAGAGAAAGCGGGCCATGTAGAACAAGAGACGAGGACAAGACAGAGTTGTAGTTCCTGACCAGGTTGTCAGGGTCTGTAGCAGAGCTGAGAGAGGAGAGGGAGGAGCTTAAAGTGGACTCAAAGTCAGGTAAGTGAATAGAGCACAGGTTTCTGCAGAACCGGGGGGTAGATGGAGGTGGAGAAGGGGAGAAGCGAGATAGGGAGAATGAGATGAGTTGTTAGAAAGGGAGCGAGCATTCCAAAGGGCACAGGAGAAAGGGAGAGAGGAGAGAGGGTGGCAGGGGACGGGTATGAGATTGGAGGGGTTGACACCAGAAGGAGTAGAGGTTGCATTTAGCAGGCGAGGACGAGCGCATGTATGAATAAGGCAGGGACCAGGATTGGGAGAGATATCCCCAGAAGCAAGGAGGAGAAGCATGGATAGAAAGAGGATGTGTGAGGATGATTTTTAGGGGTGTTTTTTAGTGCAGGGGATATAGCTGTGTGGTGTCAGAGGACGCAGGTAAGAAAGGAGTTCATGTGAACTGAGAAGTGGGGAAGGAAGGAGAGATGGAGATATATGAATAGAGTTTGAGACATAATGAGGCTGCTAAAAAGAAATGCATAATTTGAGAAGAAGTGAAGTCACAGCAAATATAAATGGTAAAGGCAGCATCACAGGAGTAATGATGCAGTCTGGTATAATTACTTACCTTATTTCAGGCTCCTAGGTCATCAGGATCAGTCCACTAGCCGCTGAGTGCTCTCATCGTAGGGGTTCTTCTCTTTAAGTTTTTATTATAGTTAAGGATCATTCATTTACTTTTTTACATGGTAACAATTAGGGACACTTCTACTGATAAAAATAAAGTGTTACCCTATCAGTTATTTGTTTCAAGTCCCAGAGATTTTCCTACATCAGGGAATGTTTTAGAAGTTATTGTATTGATCAAAAAAGAAGAATGTTGAGTGTTCCATGTTTTGCTTTCAATCTATAATAAACATTTGTTTTCCTTATGCTTTTGTTTTCGGAACTTTTTTTCCTCTATGGAAATGGGATAGGTTTTCTTTACAACAGGACTGTCTATGTGAATCAATCTTTTCCTCCTTTAGCCCTTGGAAATGTAACCGACACTCACCACTAGGGTAACCTGCTTCAGCAAAGCCCAGGAAGGAAAGTGAGCCATGGTGAAATGTGTTATAGTATACTTTGAAAAGGGGGTCCCTGGTTTAGGGGTTACCTCAGGTACAGATATGACTCCCTGCAAACAGTGTAGGCTTTGTGGGTGCCCGTCTTTACATAAGGACTGGGTGAGCTATGGAAGTCCCATGTAAAGTATAGCAAAAACCTGACCTGTTTAGAGGATTTTGTGGTTCCCTGTGTCGTATAGACATGAGATTTTGGGAGTGTAAGTTTAAGGTGGGATATTTGGGTGAAAATGTATTTGTTTTGTTTGCAGGAGTTTGGGGGGTGGCTGAGTTACTGGTAGGTTCCTGATTCTCCCCGGCGTGCAGGCACTATTTGTGGGTAATTATTCTCAGGAAATCCAGGGGGAGCATATGGGAGAGAAGAAAACAGCAACACACACAATATAAGTGTAGACGTAGGAACACACTGGGAGTATAAAGATGGTAATCTTGGCTCAATGTCCAGCCTTCTCACAGGAAAACGATGTTCAATGGGCGTTTAAGGGAATAATCCCAACAGAATGCAAATGAGTCCCTTCCCTCCGATGTCACCAAAATAGATACCTTCTCCAACGATATAAAAAGAGATAAGAACTACAGGCATACCCCGGTTTAAGGACACTCACTTTAAGTACACTCGCGAGTAAGGACATGTCGCCCAATAGGCAAACAGCAGCTTACGCATGCGCCTGTCAGCACATCCAGAACAACAATGCCAGCTCCCTACCTATACCGAAGCTTTGCGCAAGTGTAGAGACTATAGCGCCTGTTACAAAAGCGTTATTTACATCAGTTATGCACGTATATGACGATTGCAGTACAGTACATGTATCGATAAGTGGAAAAAAGGTAGTGCTTCACTTTAAGTACATTTACGCTTTACATACATGTTCCAGTCCCATTGCGTACGTTAATGCGGGGTATGCCTGTACATAGCACAGACCAATAAAATAAATGAACTTTATAATAAAATATGAAAAACACACTCACAATGGTGCCAGTAAAAAATGCATGTTGTGTGTGTTGCTGTTTTCTTCTCTCCCATATGCTCCCCCTTGATTTTCTGACAATCATCGTACTCACGTACTCACTATTTGTGGGTACGCAGGGTTAATTACATTGGGGCTGCACAGAGTTCCCCAGACTCCTGGCTTTCGAGCCCAGGTATCCCAAACCATTTTCCCACACATAAATAAGGTTCTCCAAGATTTATACTTTATTAAACTATGGTTTATTGTGTGTTATACTGTATGTATAAATATCTATGCAGTCAGCCTGAGCATTTGCATAGGTGCCAGGGTGTCTGCATAGACATCTGAGCTCAAAGAAGAACCAGGATGTCCAGAGGTGTCGGGCCATTTGGTTTAGCATGGAGGGGCATAGGAACAGGCCCAGAAGCCATCTTTGTTCTCTGAGACACTGTTGAGCCTGGCAGGTAGCCATGATTGCGCAGGGGGGGGGGTGAGGTGCGGCTTGGCACGCCCCTTCCTCTGACATAATCAGCCAGATGATCCCCGCTCTGGTTGGCTGGTGGGAAAAGTTCCCACGCTCTGAGTGGCAAGAAGTCCCTGTTCATGTAAAACATAGGACACAGAAGTCTATGAAAGGGGCTGCCGCACTCAGATTCTCTGTCTACAGACTTATAGATAATCTTGGGACTGGTCCAGTGAAGCACTGGTTGGGTTTCCCAGGGGCATTGAGGTGCCAGGGAGGCCTAGTCTAGCTGAGGATCAGTTCTGAGGAATAAGGTTACTTGTTCCAGACATACTCCAGTGACGTGGAGGGGACAGGGTAAGCGTTTTGCTGAAGCACGCACTTCTAGGAAAGTCTATTTTTCAGCCCCCATACCCCAGTAACAGTGTACATTCTGTCTGTATTTTGTATTTCATTTTGTGTACGCAAGTTTACCTGAATAACCCTCATTTTATTCCACCATCTTGTTTTGCCTAGTGAAAGATCCCGGTATAAATGTGTTAAAAGTCTTTGACTCCCATGACAGGCTTTTTTTTCTGGTGGCAGGGGTATGGATCATTGGGCTTTGGGCTATAATTTCCTGTGGGGAATTATAGTACAAAGGGAGTTGCGGATTGCAAGCTCTCAAAACAAGTGGTGTCGTGCACCCACTATACTGTACAAAGCAGGGAAGCACACTGGTTCTTGTCACTTAGTTTAGTGTCACAGGGTGAAGATGGCTTACTCAGAGGACTGTTACTGTTACTGGGATAGGACGTCTGTGGTTGACCGGTGTGCGGATTATGGGCTGCAGACATGCAGCAGGTCACAGAGGGACATGTGTGAGGATTTGGAGTGCCACGAAGCCAGCATGGCTAAATGTACTCCTGAGATAGTGGTTATGGCCACTACCGGTGGGACCGCGCACCCGGAGAGCGAGCCCCTCGAGAGATTCTCGGAGTGGGACCTCAACCCACCCGTTGTTGCCCCTGGAACCATTCTTACCATGGTCGGTTAAATGTTAGCCCACTTTGTCAAGCTGCTTCCAACCATGACGTTGGAGCAGAGAATACTGTTTGCCCAAAGAGCACTGGATGTTGCTGTACACACTGCCCTTCCTCTCCCCGAGTGAGGGGTTCCTGATACCCCGGAGTGAGGTGCAGGTACCCAGCTCCATGGAGCTGGTGACAGACTGTGTGCTCACATGGGCACAGTCAGAGAAGCAGGTCCCAAACCCCGCCACAGGGCCAGTGACCCAGGCACTCCCAAGAGCTGACACTCTCCTCCTGGAGAGAAAGCTGAGCACTAAGGCGGCAGAGGGAGAGATCAGCCTAGCTGATGCTGGGGATCCGGCAGGCACAGTTATAGGATTCACAAGCCGATCCTTATCATGTTGACCCAATCCCCGCCGTGGGAACTTTTAACTCACCAATCCCCTATTTGCCCGTAGTTTGCAAAGCGGGCATAAAAGGCTTTCCGGTCTGCAAAGCGCATGTGCTCACTTGACACCCATGCAGTTTAGCATACCTGGAATACACCCCTTCCCTGCCTACACTGGATCTGGAGTTTGTCTCCAAGGTGCGAATTCATGCTGAGTGCTGGGATCTGGCACTTTGCAACATCCCGGCCATTTTCACACCTTGGGTCTCTGAGGCTTTTCATCTCTGCATTTTCCCTAGACTTAGAGGCTCCCACTTAGCGGGACCTCTTTTAAATGCAGGAAGGAAAATACCTTCAGCTCATGCACCCTTAGCATATTTACATGCCAAAGGATTTCTTCCCGGGCTTACAGAAAACAGTTCCTGCCTGTACATTTTAAATTCACAGTTTTACACTTTATTAAAACATCATGTTCTGAGTGTACCACAACTGTAATTTTTATATGTATGTGCGTGTTTTATTTATGTTTACTTGCACACCAAAAATCAGGTTGCTGCGTGCCTCCGTTCGCGAGTTAGCCGGCTTCATTGAACAGGCTTTCTTGTGGGAACTCAAGTTCACCCAGTTCCCACATCAATTGACCTACTTCTCACAGCCATTGACTTTCTGGCTTTCAAGTTCTGCAGGCTAACAAGGTACGGATTCATTGTATCGGTAAAAGCACTTCAAGTCTAACCGCAAGCCACTTATTCAATTGACTTGCGGTTACGAGGTCCAATGGATAGAAATGGATACCCATACTTCAAGCAGACCTCCAAACCGCAGCCAAATGCTCTTCAATCAGCACTGGCTTTGGTGCTCACAACGCCATCTTGTGCCTAAAAAGATTATAAAGATTGGTGGGGGCCCGTGGGCTCACTGTATGTATATGGTTTGATCCATTAAACTTTTTTATGGGACACACACTCTCTCGCAGATTGTTTTTCCTTTCCTGTATTCAGTTGTGCTCCAACCTTCCTACACTGCCTAAAAAGATTATAGCACACATTGCATTTACTTCTATTCCCAATGCGAGTTGGCGTTAATCAGTCGAGTATAATACCTTTATTTAGGCCTGATTAACCCTCACCACACCCCTATACCATGATCTGAGTGGTCAGTACATTAACTGGGCATCTTCTCTTATGCTGGGGACCCCTTTACTATTCTGGGGATACCTTGCACCCCTCGGCCCAATTTACCTTTCTGGTCTGTGCTGAAGCAGGGAATCCTAGGGGTGAGTCACGTAAGCGTTTTCAAGGTAGGATTTTGACCAGAGCTTTGTAACTATATTTATCTGGGATTGTAACCTGATTCCTGGGTATAATGTTGGGGGAATCCAGCAACTCCGGACCACAACTAACAAGGCACAATCTGACACGGCCTTCTCCGCAAAACCCACCCTGAAACTCATAGCCTACAGTAGCAATCTCTGCTTGCTGGCACACCTGGAAAGGTAAAACACAGAAAATACTATATTAACGCATAATTTTACACAATGCATTTACAAACACTGGGCTCAAGAGCTGACACTCCTGAAACCCAATACATGGATCAGGGGTAACCAAGTGGGTTTGACCTTTATTGTGAGCCTGGTTAACCCCTCACCATCACACCTCCCCCCTGAAGATGAAGGCTCAGTGGCAGTCACACAGTCTGGTGGCTCCACCAGCCTGGCACTTCTTGAGGACTTTGGCTTGCAAGGAATGTCCTGTCGGGAAGGTCCATCAGCATTTCCATGCTCGCTGCCTTTCTTGTGTTAAATAGTAAAGTCAAATTCCTGCAATGCAAAACTCCAGCACAACAACTTGCCATTCTCCCCCGACACCCTTTGTAGCCAACATAGTGGGTTGTGGACCATGATCATACAAATAGGGCTGCAGTTTCCTCAGAGCCCACATAATGTCCAGTCATTGTGGCGATAGGGGGTTAATCAGGCCACTAATAAAGGCATTATACCCAGCTCATTAACCTTAAATCGCATTGGGACTGAAGGGGTTAACTGTATGTACACCACACTGACATGTTTTCTCCTACACCATCTTTATTGTCCCCATTTTGCAGCTCAATCCATAGCTGCAGTCATAGAACTGTGTGTAAACTGTGCCAATTGGTTTTGCGACACAAGGGGGAGCTGCGAGCGCTAAACCAAGCGCTGATTGAAGAAGCATGGCTATGTATGGGTGGCCGCTTTGAAGTATAGGGATCACTTTCTAAGCCTTAGACCTCGTAACAGCAAGGTTAAATGAATATGTGGTTTGCGGTCTAGCTGAAGTTCTTTTTCTGTCAAAATGTATCAGTTACCTTGTTAGCTTCTTAACTTGAAAGGGGGAAAGTATATTGGTGTGGGAAATAGGTGAAACCGCAAATCACATCACAGCCCGTTCAATTAAGTTAGCTAACTCGCACTAGGAGTGAGCTAGCACTCTAGTTTTTGGAGTGTAGCTAAGAATAAAGAAACCATACACACACACACAAAGTTTATAGTAGTGGCATAAGCAGAACATACTTTTATTAATAAACTGTATTGTACTGATGGTTTTAAATGTAAAGACGGGAAGTTTTTTCTGTCAGGAATAAATCCTTTAACATGCAAATATGTTAAGGATGAATGAGCTGAGGGATTTTTCATCTCCGTACTTCAGAGGCACCCTGCAGAGTTGGGGCCTCAATGTCAATGAGAAGTCCGGAGTTGAAAAGTCTCAGCAATCCTAGGTGTTAAGAGGGCCAGATATTGTGTCAGATACCAGTGTAAAGTATGGGTACTTCACACTTGGTGGCCAAACCACAGACTCAGTGTCGCCAGGTAAGGGGGTGGTCTCAGTATGCTAAGGAGCTAAGATGTGACGTTAGCGCCTGCTCCGTGCAAATCGGGATGAAAGTTCTGCCCTTTCTGCAAAGTACTGGCAAGTCGGGGATAGGTGGGGAGAATTATTCCCACGAGAGGATTGGGTGCATATGTTAGGTATAGGACCCTTGACCCTATAAAAATGCCTGCAGCCCAGTCCCAGTCAGATTCACCTGATTCATCTAAGGTTTGACCAAGTTCCAGCATCAGCGGTTCCGGAGTGTGAGAGGTTAATAATATCGTATCCAAGGATCATCCCCCTCTTCTGGGATTCGTTAGAGCTAAGGGTTCCCAAACGAACCCTGTAAGGACTGAACAAACTTTCTCCTTTTGGCGGAAATATAGGGGTAGCAACTTGTGCCCCTAGACAGGAACTACTACACGGATCATTGTGCGCACCCACTTGCATGCGTGCAGGGGTGCCCAGAGACTTTGTTTTGTTACAAGGACATTTGAGTTTATTTCCCCCGTTAGCTTCATAACTTGAAAGAGGGATAGTCAATTGACGTGAGAATTGGGTTAAACCGCTAAACCACATCATAGCCCGTTCAATTAAATAAGCTAACTCACGATCGGAATAAGCTAGCACTCTAAATTTTGGAGTGCAGTGAGGAATAAAGAAACCATACACACATATAAAGTTTATAGTAGTGGCCCAAGCAGAACATACTGTATTAATAAACTGTGTTATACTGTTGTTTTTTTTTTTTCAACTTCTAATTTTTCTTTATTGGGGTAACATACTCATACATTATATCCCATCCCATTGTATTACTTCCCCCAATAATGTTTTTAAACATACTGCTGCGGCAGCTTTTATTCTTACAAATCACCGGCTTTCACCTGGCTTGTTCCTGGAATGCCACGCTGTTCACCTGGAGCATGCCGTGCTCCTTTTGCCATCCCAGCCAGGGTCATGTCCGGCTGACGCGCGGTTGATGGGTTTATTGATAATGGTTCGGATTTAAATAGGCTGCAATGCTTCGCGTGTCCGCCAGATGGCAGAAATTCATGACTTGTAATGCACCGAATCAGTAATGTGTCGGCTTGCAGGTGTTTCGTTTAAAAAAGATACTGTACCACAGTGTGCCATTGTAACTTGGCCTTGGCCTTGAGACTGAAGGAAGAGTTGCCAAAATGTATCAATTTAGGCTTTTCATATTAAAGAAAGATAAATGAAGAAGAAAGTGGTGGAGCACTGCTTGAAAAAATAAATAAAAGGGCTGGAGGCTGCTTGCAGATTAAAAAATGCTTTAATTTATGGCATTAGTAGACCGGGCTACAAAAAAGGGGGTACCTCTGACGCGTTTCGCGCTATAGGAGCGCTTTATCAAAGCTCTTTGATAAAGCGCTCCTACCGTGCGAAACGCGTCAGAGGTACCCCCTTTTTTGTAGCCCGGTCTACTAATGGCATAAATTAAAGCATTTTTTAATCTGCAAGCAGCCTCCAGCCCTTTTATTTATTTTTTCAAGCAGTGCTCCACCACTTTCTTCTTCACTTGGATTCATTATTTTGGAAGGAGGCACGCTACACCGGTCCAGGAAGGTTTTGTGAGTTACTTGTTTCTGTGATTGCAGTTCCATTATTCATGTTATTATCATGTCTTATGCCTATGGGTTGAGGGGTGCCGTCCCATAAGTGGGTGTGCGGTGTGCTCTCTTCAGTGAGGGTACATTTCACACACCTGCTGTGGTGCTTGCATACCACTCTATTACCCTATTATATGGCCATCAAGTGAGCATTCAGTGCCCTACATACTGCATTAGAAGTTAACTCTTGCCTGGACTCCTATGCTATATTGCACAATACTGCAGAGACATTTGTAGCACCTACAGGGATTCATTTCCCATACCTGCTAAAGAAAGACAAAGACCAGTTTCAGTTTGTGTTACACTATTCTGCAGAGACCCACCATGAGTGTTCAAGTGCAGCCTGCTTTCCAAAAACCTGACAGAAGTTACGCGTATTTGATATGGGCCGCGATTAATGCAACAGAGGATAAGATGGCAACAGTTGCTTAAATTTATCAGTATTTTATCAAAAACTATGACTTTTACAAATTTCACCAACTCATACGTGGAAGCGTGCAGTAAGGAAAAGGTTATCTAGTGATCCCTGTTTTTACCGTATTGAGCCCCAATTTGTTGGAGGGTATTGGTGTGTATCACCGGGTTTTTCCCGTATCTATGATCATAGAGGTGGTAAAAGGCAAAGGGTCGTGTTAAAACCAACTAAGAAGCGACAGTCGCTGCCAAGCAATGCACCAGCACCAGCACCGGCTTCCAATGACGGTCCCACTGTCAGTGACCACCCTGAGCCTGAGCCTGAGGCTGAGCTGGATTTGGCGTGCAGTTTTGATGAAGCTTGCATGTACCTAAGCGATTTCCAGCCTCACCTGCTGACTACAGGTGGACTAGTCCCGCTGCCAACTATCGACGTGGATGATGAAGAAAGCTGGACTGGCAGTGGACCGGCGCCGGCGCAAGCTGAATGGGAAATTCAATGGTGAGTACTATCTTGTTGCCGTATTATTTTGGTGGGGCTGGCTGGGTACTTCTTTAGGGGGCTGACCATTACTGTACATTAAAACTTTTCTTTTTTTTTCCTCAGAAAAGAAAACGGCTAATGGGGGGATTTCGATGGATAATATTGTACTGTATGCTGATGTTTTCCGGCCGTACAGTATACTGTGTAATAAACCCTGAATAAATAAAACTATGCATTTATTCTACATATTCAGTATCGTTTCATTATGTGTCTTCCACAGTATACTGTACAGTGGTATACAGTGCCTAACATCTATGGGCAAAAATAATTTTATTCCTAGGTGCCCTAGAACAGAAGTTCCCACGCCAATTGCCATTGAACTTGACCGCGGCCCTAAGTAGTTCCCACGCCAATTGCGCGAATATAATGTAAAATAACCCGTTCTGTGGGTCTGAGCGGGTTGAAATTTACCTGGTCCTCATGCGGGAGGACCCTTGCCATAGTGTCAAAATATCAGCCTTCCAAGACCCCCGAAACCGGAGGTACAAAAAGACAGTTTAAAAGCACATTACCAAAGTGGCTTTTTTTCTGCCATGCAAGTCAATGGCAGAAACCTGAACTTTAACATCACCCTGACTCCGTTCTGTTGCCACGAGAGGGTCGCAATTTGCCATGCAATCCTTTTGCCTGCTTCTAATCACACCGTCCCCCTCCCCCAACCCTTAGAGGCCTGTTGTTTGAACGGTAATGCTTTGAAAAATCCCCTCTCGAATTTGAAATGTAAATCTGATGTGCACAGCACTGTGAGAATTGAGAGTACACTGATACAGTATTTCATCAGGGTGTGAAAATATTTGTCAGTCACTATGGTTTACAGTCACATGTTTTTAATACAATACAGTACATTCTTTAATATCTTTAAAATAAAAATATATAAATCCTGTGTAACGGTATTTCTGAACCGGCCTGACCCACCCAATCTCACATTGGCCCCTGTGGTCTAACCGGCCCCCATTACAGTGTGGTAGTGTCTGGTGGTGCACCTGTTGGCAACAGGACTCCTGAGTCTCCCGCATGATGGTGTGTGGGGAGGACCCGTCCAGACAGGCAGCTGAGGTAGTGTGCTGAGTCTCACCTAGTTCCAGTGCAGCGCCTCCACCTCATCAGGGTCCCTGCGTCCGCATGGGGATGATCCTGTTGAGGAACTCCTTCGTGGTGCTCCTCTCTGTACATTCACTCCACACATGTACACGAGAGGGTTTGTGATTGAGAACATCTTTATTGCCTGAGTGGGCTAGCTGCCCCTCGCAGTAGATTTCTAGCCACTCATGTTCAGTCAGTGCCTCCCTTTAAAAGGTGTATTTCTCCTTCTGATAGGGATTCCCTATCCCCGCAGGGATCTCTGCCCTGTGCCAGGTCCCTGGACACAGTCTCCTCTTCAGTTACTATAACATAACCATCTGCTAGAACTTGTACTTAACTCATGACTGAATAGAACTCTCAAGACTACTAGAACTGGACTCAGATAGAACTCTGGCAGAACTAACTCTTAGACACAGTGCTGTGCCTTATGTACACTCTGGAAGCTGACACACCTCTGACATTACTAACCATGGAGTCAGAGCATGTGACCACTCCCATCCATACACAGGGCACCCCACCAGGGTGTGAGGGCAAACCTCCATAATTACTGCTGGCATGCCCACAACTTACCAGGCCTTACTGTCAGCAGGAGAGATGACTGTAGCCATTTTACATGACCGCTACACCTGTATATACTGTAAGTACATATAATGTAAAATAACCCGTTCTGTGGGTCTGAGCGGGTTGAAATTTACCTGGTCCTCATGCGGGAGGACCCTTGCCATAGTGGCAAAATATCAGCCTTCCAAGACCCCCGAAACCGGAGATACAAAAAGACAGTTTAAAAGCACATTACCAAAGTGGCTTTTTTTCTGCCATGCAAGTCAATGGCAGAAACCTGAACTTTAACATCACCCTGACTCCGTTCTGTTGCCACGAGAGGGTCGCAATTTGCCATGCAATCCTGCCGCAACTAGGACTACATGGTCACCGAATCTGAGCCCTCTAGGTCGAACAGAACCGGAGTTGTGGGTTCCAGGTTTCTGCTCATTCTGACTTAGCAGGTTCAAAGCTTTCTCCGCCAATTGCGCTCAATGGTAGGACCCTCCTCGCCGGCGTGACCCTTTCTCGCCGCCATTACTGCTGGGACCCTGTTGGGGTCAAGTGAGGGGGTTCCTAACATCTAGGGGCAAAATTAATTTTATTTCTAGGTGCCCTAGAACAGAAGTTCCCACGCCAATTGACCTAGTTCCCACGCCAATTGCCGTAGTTCCCACGCCAATTGCCGTAGTTCCTACGCCAATTGCGTGACCAGGCAGTTAAAAAACAGTGCAGCAAGCCTCTACAGTACATTTGTTACACTGGCAAAGGAGCAAATGGAAACAATGTGAGGCAATTCAACATGGTCTTTTATTGGTGGAGTCAGTACAAAAACATTTATTTACAATATTGAAACATTTAAAGTGCACAGCAATTCTAACCATCAACACACAATAATACATTCTGCAGCCTTTATTAAATTCTTCTGCCACAAAACATTTTTGGTGCATGTGGCAAAGGGAGTTAAAGTGACATTTTAAGTAACATCTCCTTTATTAAAGAAACCCAGTACTGTATACAGTACAGTACAGTGGGATGGGGCGCAACACTGTCAGTCAGACCTGCACCAGTTCAGTCCTAGAGGGCAGCAAACAGGGCAGGTTTTCAGGGCAACATTGAAAACCGTTCCTGTATGCGGCCCTCAGGGACTGGAGTTGTGCATGTCCTGTGAAAAAAAACACACAACAACATCTCCTTTGTTTAAGTACAGCAGGTACTGTAGGGCAAAACATGTAGAGTACAATACAGTTCAGCACAACAGTATGGTCTCACAGACAGTCCTCCACATTGTCCATCCATGGCCGATTCCTTGCATGGCGCAAAACGCCATTAATGCAGTCTCTAACACCTTTCATTGCAGGATCTGTAACTGTATAAAAGCGCCGCAATTCTTCCACAATGTTTTTCCTTAAATTGGCAGGAAGGGCCTTTTTTACGCGATTCCCATCGTAGTTCACTTTGAACACCCACTCGCAGTACAACGTGTAGGGAACATGGTGCTTAAAAATGATCAAGGCATACTTGTGGGGTACACCAGCTCTCATCACCTTATACTTCTCCCTAAGCGCCACTGTCAGATCGCGCAGGGTGATGTCGGGCACTGTTTCGATGCGAGCGGGTGTAGGTCTTTTGTGAGCGGGTGTGCTTGTGGCGACGGGCGATGGTAGGATGTCTGGGAGGAAGCTTTGCTCCGGTCGTGGTCGCCGTGTTGTCTCCTGGCGTGGTCTTGACGGGGTTGTCATGTCCTCCTCAACGGCATACATGTACACTACATCTTGTGGTGGAGGGGGGGCGCTTGGTGATGGAAGGGGGTCGAAGGTCCCATTCATCACATCTATGTCACCCTCCTGCTCCGGCGTCAGGGAAACAGGGGCATTAGCACCGAGCAAATAATGTATGCCCGCAATGTCAGCCTCTATCTTCTCCATCCGTTGATCCATCCGTTGCTCCATTTGTAGCATCCGTTGCTCCACATTTAACATGGTCTCCAGAAGCAGATCTATCTTTGCCAGCACAATAGAATTCCCGGGGAGATCCACACTTATCCCATTCAGCATCCGGTCCAACGAGCTGCTTCTTGTGCATGGGGTCTGGACATCTGGGGGGATGGGTGCAACGGAGGATGAGATGGGGGTTCCATGGAGAGAAGCGGCATCGATGGAGAGTGGAGGAGGTGACCTGTGGATACCCGGTAGAGGAGAAGCGGTAGCCTCGAAGAGGGATGGAGAAGGTGACCTTTGGATTTCCGGGCGAGAAGCAGAGTCGTCTAAGAGCAAAGGAGAAAGTGACCCGTGGATTTCAGAGGCGGCAGCGTCGTCAGATGGAACCGGAGAAGATGGGGGTGGAGAAAACGGGATGAAGATTTCCGGGACAGCTAAAGCAGAGTCGTCGAAGCATATGGGAGGAAGTGGTCTGCGGGTCCGATGGGTTGGCTGCCATTCGTTTTGCGTAGAGAGCGTATTACCGTATATCTTCTTCACATAATGAGGCTTACGTCTAAGAAAACCCTTAACCTTTGGGGTCAGCAGAAGGTTTTCTTTATTGGCCTTAGCCTGTCGCTTTGCTATTGGCGTGGAAACGGCAACCGCCTTTCGCTTTATCAGCATGACAGGCACGGCAGAGGTGAGAGAGTTCTTGCGTCCATAGAACCGGGGATGCTCCATGGAAGCAGGTGGCACAATGCAGTACATTATCTGGACAAGGGCAAGTTCAGATAAAGATCCTGGAGTGGTGGCCTATGCAAAGTGTGTGACCTTTTATGCATGGCGACCAGGTACAGGTGTTGAAAGTGGGCGTGTGAGTCATTACCGTATAAATACACCATCCATTTTGTGTATTGACTGCACATAGAATACACATCGACTAAACATCGAATATACATTCTTGTGTTTGTATTTCTTTCTACTCGCAGCAATGCCTGTTAAAAAGATTTCTAAGGATCTCAGCATGCGAATTAAGGAGATTTACAGGAGCGGACACCGAATTGCTGCTATCCAACGCTGGTTAGCTACTTCTGACCTCGTTGTGCCATTAACCACTGTGAGCTATCATGCACAAGGAAAAAACAGAGACCGGAAAAAGGCACCAAGGGTAACAAACGCGTAAGTATATTTATAAAACTTAACAAAAAAAAAATATAGAAAACTGTACTGTACATCTACAGTACAGTTCTGTATCTACTGTAATACTGTTGTTATTTCTGTTGATTTATATTACAACATACTGTACAGTAGTTTGTCTATTTATATTTATAGTACAGCAGTATACATTTTTTGTATATTTCAATTAATCTTACAACGGTATATACTGAATAGGATGTACTGTATATTTATATTTATATTACAACAGTATATTTATTTTGTATATTTATATTTATAGTACAACAGAATATATATTTTGTCTATTTATATTTATAGTACAGCAGTATACATTTTTTGTATATTTCAATTAATCTTACAACGGTGAATACTGAATAGGATGTACTGTATATTTATATTACAACAGTATATTTATTTTGTATATTTATATTTATAGTACAACAGTATATATATTTTGTCTATTTATATTTAATGTACTGTATATTACAACATTACATTTATATACATTTTAAATTGCTGCATATTAATAAAACAATATAATTTCTTTACATTGTAGGGAGACAACTGTTCTGGTGGACAAAATAAGTGAGGAGAATGATGAGAGGAGTGCATTAAGGGTCAAATACACTCTGCAGGAAAAGCACAATCTGACTGTATCCGAGAGCAGCATAAAGAAGATGAGACGCAGCATTGGATGGAAATATGGATGTGTGAGGTTAGTACTGGACAGTACAGGAGGTAAAAGTGTTGTTTCGCAAACTGTACTGCACTGTGCCACAAATTTTTTTTATTCCTTGTCATTACAGAGTGTACCCCATGATACGGGACGCAAACAAAATCAAAAGAGTGCTCCAGGCCCAGGCATGGATCGACAGCGGGGAGACTTTCCAGGATTGCATCTTCACTGATGAGTCTACTGTGTCGCTGGAGAGATTTGCACGATTTGCGTTCCACAAAAAAGGCCGCTTATCTTTGAAGCCGTGGCCAAAACACCCCGTGAAGCTGCATGTGTGGGGTGCCATCTCTAGGCGTGGACCGGGATGCATTGTCATCTTTGAAAGTAAAATGTATCAAATATAATGTTGCCTAATGCACTGTACTTGACTAGTGTTGCCATACCGTATGCACTGTACTGTACTATTGTGCAGTTTTTTGAGCACTTTTCTTTTCTTGCTATAGGAATCATGAATAAAGCTTTCTTCCAAGACAACATTGTCCCCAATGGTCACCGCTTCTACCAGGACAACGATCCCAAGCACACTGCGTCAACGGCGCATATCCTTGAGCGCGGCATCAACTGGGTGAAGACGCCAGCGGAGTAAGTGCAGTAGACCGTGTCCCATTTTTGTTCCCACTGTTTTTAGCTCTTAAACCAATTGTCCTTTCTTTCCAATGACAGGTCGCCAGACTTCAATCCGATCGAAATGGTCTGGCATCAGCTGAAGGACCATATCCGGAAAGTGGTGAAACACTCCAAAAAGGACGAGTTGTTGAAAGGCATACTGAGTTTTTGGAACGATGTACTCACCGTGGAACGCTGCAATAAATATATAGACCATATTGCCACTGTGTTGCCCATTGTCATCGCGCGTAATGGGCAAGCATCAGGAAAGTAGTACTGTGCTGTAGTATTGTAAGTACAGTGTGTTACAGGTAAGTATGGCAAAGATTTTTTCTTTCCAGATAGTAAGAGTACTAGTACTGTATACAGTAGTTATTTTTTTCTTTACAGAGAGAGCAGCACCAGCCATCAGGTTACAGTACATAGAATTTAACAGTAGTCAGAGTATACAGTAGTTCCAGTACAGTATACAGTACACTAGTTTGACAGTACTACAGTAACTGCCTACTACAGTAACTGCCCCATTTTTTTTCTTTCCAGAGAAAGCTGCACCAGCCACCTACAGTAGTTCTGCCATAATACAGTACAGTAACATCACTAATTTTTGGTTTTCTTGTCGTTCCAGGAAAAACGGTGGCCTAGGGGGATGGGGGCGTTGTGTCCAGTCAAATCTGCTTGTACAGTCAAATGTACAGTATATAAACAGCAGCAATGATGTACACAAAACCTCTCCTCTCTCAATGAACTACTGTACTGCAGACAGAATGAGGAAAAGATAAAGACTAAAGAAAAAATAATTTTACTATACAGTATATACAGTACAGTATATTATACAGTACATTACAGTACTGTACTGTATATACTGTAGTATTAAATAATATTCTTATAAATGTGCATTACTCATGTTTCCCCATGTTTTACAAAGGTTTTCCAAATGGTTATCCAATTTCAAGCTGCCAAAATAACTTAATAAAGACTGCATTACTGTATGTATTATTCCTGATTATTTTTATATTTGTATTTTTTGGTTCCTGATAAAATAAAATAAATATTTATTCACTTTCCTGCGAATCATAATCATTGACAGCCACCCCTACAATGCACCAATGAATTATTTTATTTATTTATTTATAAAATATTTTACCAGGATTTATATATTTTTATTTTAAAGATATTAAAGAATGTACTGTATTGTATTAAAAACATGTGACTGTAAACCATAGTGACTGACAAATATTTTCACACCCTGATGAAATACTGTATCAGTGTACTCTCAATTCTCACAGTGCTGTGCACATCAGATTTACATTTCAAATTCGAGAGGGGAATTTTCAAAGCATTACCGTTCAAACAACAGGCCTCTAAGGGTTGGGGGAGGGGGATGGTGTGATTAGAAGCAGGTGTGCTGAGTGTTTGTAGCTCGGCTATGGGCGGATTAAGAACACAATGGCAATATGCAGAAGATCAACGACCCAATGGAGAGAGGGGGATGGTAGGCTAGGGTGACTCAGCCGATTGACGCTTGGCTAGGGAGGGATTAAAAACTCTGGAGGTGTGTGGCTGAAATAGTTAACAGCAGTGTCATTTCAAAAGGCAGTTCATCATAATAATTTGATGAATAAACCCCCAAAGACAACCCCCAAATACAGTACATAAAAAGCAAGTCACTTTAACACCCTGTGCCCCATGCACCAAAAATGTTTTGTGGCAGAAGAATTTAATAAAGGCTGCAGAATGTATTATTGTGTGTTGATTGTTAGAATTGCTGTGCACTTTAAATGTTACAACATTGTACAGTATTTGTAAATAAATGTTTTTGTACTGACTCCACCAATAAAAGACCATGTTGAATTGCCTCACATTGTTTCCATTTGCTCCTTTGCCAGTGTAACAAATGTACTGTAGAGGCTTGCTGCACTGTTTTTTAACTGGCTGGTCGCGCAATTGGCGTAGGAACTACGGCAATTGGTGTGGGAACTAGGTCAATTGGCGTGGGAACTTCTGTTCTAGGGCACCTAGAAATAAAATTCATTTTGCCCCTAGATGTTAGGAACCTCCTCACTTGACCCCAACAGGGTCCTAGCAGTAATGGCGGTGAGAAAGGGTCACGCCGGCGAGGAGGGTCCTACCATTGAGCGCAATGGCGGAGAAAGCTTTGAACCGGCTAAGTCAGAATGAGCAGAAACCTGGAACCCACAACTCCGGTTCTGTTCGACCTAGAGGGCTCAGATTCGGTGACCATGTAGTCCTAGTTGCGGCAGGATTGCATGGCAAATTGTGACCCTCTCGTGGCAACAGAACGGAGTCAGGGTGATGTTAAAGTTCAGGTTTCTGCCATTGACTTGCATGGCAGAAAAAAAAGACACTTTGGTAATGTGCTTTTAAACTGTCTTTTTGTATCTCTGGTTTCGGGGGTCTTGGAAGGCTGATATTTTGCCACTATGGCAAGGATCCTCCCGCATGAGGACCAGGTAAATTTCAACCCGCTCAGACCCACAGAACGGGTTATTTTACATTATATTCGCGCAATTGGCGTGGGAACTACTTAGGGCCGCGGTCAAGTTCACGGGCAATTGGCGTGGGAACTTCTGTTCTAGGGCACCTAGGAATAAAATTCTTTTTGCCCATAGATGTTAGGCACTGTATACCACTGTACAGTATACTGTGGAAGACACATAATGAAACGATACTGAATATGTAGAATAAATGCATAGTTTTATTTATTCGGGTTTATTACACAGTATACTGTACGGCCGGAAAACATCAGCATACAGTACAATATTATCCATCGAAATCCCCCCATTAGCCGTTTTCTTTTCTGAGGAAAAAAAAAGAAAAGTTTTAATGTACAGTAATGGTCAGCCCCCTAAAGAAGTACCCAGCCAGACCCACCAAAATAATACGGCAACAAGACAGTACTCACCATAGAATTAAAATTAATTTTCCCCCAGATGTTAGGAACCCCCTCACTTCACCCCAACAGGGTCCGAGCATGTACAGTACTGTACTTTAAAATAAATTAAATATGCAATTTTACTATTACTGCGCGCGCACGCACAGACTGTGTACTGTAGGTTGAACCGCTAAGGTATTAGACTTCAGAGACAACAGCTCGCAAACGCCCCCATGCGTTTTTACACGGCATTGCAGTATTGCAGACAGCGGGAATAAAATGCTTAAATCACAGCCGCGAAAATAACGCTATACACCCCGGGAGAAAACGACACAAAACCGCACATCACCGGGATCTTCTGAAATTCGCGGAGCTAGCCAAGTAAGAATAAAGTTGGTCGCCAGTGTACATATGTCATCTTTTAACTGCAACAATACAAACAAAGGACAAGACAGACAAGACAAACCAGACAGCTGACAAGGGGGGGGGAGCGGGGGAGCGGTCGACTCTGGGCCATCTTGATTGCGTGTTTTCTCTTGCTTGCTTCCTGTCTTATAGTGTAGCACTCCCCGCTTCCACCCCGAGCTCAAAGTGTCTTCCCTAGTGTCTTGGGGGGCTACTGCATGGGGGGCTGTCGACTACCTGTTCGTCATTATTTGTTGTCAGGTCTCTAACCCCCAAAGGAGAACGCATCTGAAACTGTATACTGTTGGTTTTAAATGTGAAGACAGGAACACTTTTTTCTGTGAGCTGGGAAAAATCCTTTAGCATGCAAATATGCTAAGGGTGAATGAACTGAGGGATTTCTCAACTCTGTGCTTCAAAGACACCCTGCAGAGAGGGTGCCTCAATGTCTATGAGCAGTCCGGAGTTGAAAAGGCTCAGAAATCCTAGGTGTTAGGATGGCCCGGGATATTGTGAGTGCCAGATACCAGTGTAAAGTATGGGTACTTCACACTTGGTGGCCAAACCCCAGACTCAGTGTCGCCAGGTAAGGGACTGACCCCGGTATGCTAAAGAGCTCAGGTGTGAAGTTGACACATGCTCCGTGCAAACCGGGATGCAGCTCCAGCCCTTTCTGCGAAGTTCTGGCAAGTCAGGGATAGGTGGGGAAAATATTCCCACGGGCGGGATAGGGTGCATATGTTAAGTATAGGACGCTGAACCCTATAAGAATGCCTGCAGCCCTGTCCCAGTCAGATTCCCCTGATGTAACAACGATTTGACCAAGTTCCAGCGTCTGCGGTTCCGGAGTGTGAGGCTTAATAATATCGTAACCAATGATCATTCCCCTCTTCTGGAATTCGTTAGAGCTAAGGGTTCCCGAACAAACCCTGTAAGGACTGAACAAACTTTTTCCTGCTTGCTGAGATATAGGTCTGGCAAGTTGCGCCCTAGCCAGGAACTGCTACACGGATCCTTTTGCGCACCCACTTGCATGCGTGCAGGGGTGCCCAGAGACTTTGTTTCATTCCAAGGACATTTGTTTTCGTTTCCCCATCCCAGTGTTTTATTGAGTGTATATTGTGAAGATTTGTGTGTCTGTCTGAAAATAAATAAATTACAATTTATTTTCCCCAACTTGTGTGCTCAAGGCAGGTTCCCATTAATGTGTAGATAAGACCTGGTCTACCATGACACTCACTTTCCTTCCCAGGCTGTGCTGAAGCGGGGTACCCTAGTGGTGAGTGTCGGTTAGGTTTTCAAGGGTTAAAGGAGGGAACGATTGATTCACATACAGTGTCCTGTTGTAAAAAAAAAACCTTTCCCATTTCCAGAGGAAAAAAAGTTCAGAAAACAAAAGCATAAGGAAAACAAATGTTTACTGTATTATAGCTTGAAAGCAAAACATGGAACACTCAACATTTTTCTTGTTTGATCAATACAATAACTCCCCGAACATTTCCTGATGTAGGAAAATCTCTGGGACTTGAAACAAATAACTGATAGGGTAACACTTTATTTTTATCAGAGTAGAAGTGTCCCTAATTGCTACCGTGTAAAAAAGCAAATGAATGATAATCAAGTAATAATCCCTGAAGAACAGGGCATTACTGGCCAATAATGCCCTGGCTGGAAGAGTTGAAGGCCCGAGGCGAAGCCGAGGTACTTTAACCCAGCCAGGGCATTATTGGCCAGTAATGCCCTGTTCTGAGGGGATTATTACTATTATAGGCTAAATGTAGGTTTATTTCATAAATAATAGACACTTTGTATAGTTAAATAGATTTTTTTATTCAAATAAAATGGTAAATACATGAATCCACCTCTATATAAACTTACACTGCAGATATCTATATCTACACACTGCCGCCCCCTCTGTGTACACACACACACACACACACACACACACACACACACACACACACACACACACACAAAACAGCACACCACACACAACACAGTGCCTCTACACTCACACACACACACTGGAGCTCTAGACACACAACACAGCACCTCCTCTACACTCACTACACAGCACCTCTACACACACAGCAGCTCTACACACACAAACTCTGCTGCTACACACACATGCTACACCCATAAACACTGCAACTGACACACACACACACACACACACACACACACATCAGTTCTACACACACAAACTGCTGCTACACATACAACAGTGCTACACACACACACACACACAATAAAAAATGCAGCCACATACTAAACTTTGCACTCTCCCCCCCAGCTCTACACACAACACAGCACAACACAGCACCTCTACACTCCCCCCCCACACACACAACACAGCACCTCTGCACTCCCCTCCCCCCCCCACACACACACAACACTGCACCTCTATACACAACACACTTACTTCTTTGCAGTCTCCCTCCCCCTCCCAATTCAACTGAATCTGCTCAGAAAATCTCAGTCAGCTCGGGAGGGGGAGGAGTCAAACCGTGGCTGATACTTTGTGACCAATCCCCTGCCATGTCTCAGAGCTTTTACTTAATTCAAACCAATCCCCTGCCCTGTCTCAGCTGTTCTGAAAGCTGATTGGCTGGAAATAAACAGATTGAAAACGGCATTTTGCAACCTGCTGAAATTCAGGGCATTACTGTGGATAATGCCCGGAATTTTAACCAATCAGAGAGCAGGGTTTTCAATAATGCCCTGAATTTTACTGCTTTAGCCTATAATTAACTATAATAACAGTTCTACATAGATTATAACATTTTAGTTTACATTGCTTTCCCAATCTAATATCGACATTTCTCTAGGACTAACCCAGCATCTACAACTTTGAGATAAAAAAGGGATTAATTCCCAAACATTTTCTTTGTTTCTTGTTAATCAGGACATTTTTTGCAGAAAATAAGTGCAAATTGAACATTCTAGAAAAGAAACCTAATTCCAGGGTTTCCTATCATGAACAGGTTTTCTGTGATCCATGTGTGGGTTTACCAGCAAGTCTTTCATTTTGTGTGGCTTTTTTGATGCATAGAAATATTTTATCAATAACGTTTTTCCCACGTGGGACAATCACACAGCTTCTACTCCATGGTGGTGTGTGACAAGACTTTCAAGGTGAGGGAAAATAATATACCATGGGAAGTTCCATTTCTCTGTTGTATGAGTTTGTCTGGTGTGTAAGACTTGAGTTTTCAGAAAAGCATTTCCCACATTTAGGCAAAAAATACATTGTGAATTTTGATGCAATAAAAAACGGCTTTCCTAAAAATATTGAACGTAACTCTTTCTCCTTTGTGTATTCTCTGACATACTGTAAAATTAGATTTTGGAAAAAAAGTATTTCCCACATTTATGGCAAACATTATTTCTGTTCTGTACGAGTTGTCTGGTGTTGAAGAAGATTTGACCTGTAAGTAAAGCAATTCCCACACTAAGTTCAAGCATAAGGCTTTTCTCTTGTATGAATTATCTGATGTCGATTAAGGCTGCGTTTATAGTGACGTCGACGCGACATCGCCTGAAAACAAAAGCATTGTCGCCGTCGCAAGCGCTTATAGTAAGGACAATGCGACGGCAGCGACCAAAAATTTGGAAGCCGCTAAAATTTGATTTTTCAGAGGCTGTCGCCACATGTGATATCCTCTGAACCAATCAATAGTGACATCACCCGTCGCCCGCACTATAAGCGCAGCCTAAGAGCAGACTTACTAGAAGTGTTTCCCACAGTCAGTGAACGTATGACGTTTCTACCCTGTGTGGTTTCTTTGATGTATAACAAGATTTGGTAGCAAAATGTTTTCCACATTCACTTCATTAATGAGGGTTTCTTCTCTCCTGCGTGTAATCTCTGATGTATAATATGACTACAGTTGTGTGAAAAAGAAAGTACAGCCTCTTTGAATTCTATGGTTTTACATATCAGGACATAATAACAATCATCTGTTACTTAGCAGGTCGTAAAATTAGGTAAATAAAACCTCAGACAAAAATAAAGTCAAAATGGAGAAGCCATGTATGAATAACTAATAACACCTTATGATTCAATAGCTTGTTGAACCACCTTTAGCAGCAATAACTTGAAGTAATCGTTTTCTGTATGACTTTATCAGTCTCTCACATTATTGTGGAGGAATTTTGGCCCACTTCTTAACAACGTTGCTTCAGTTCATTGAGGTTTGTGGGCATTTGTTTATGCACAGCTCTCTTAAGGTCCAGCCACAGCATTTCAATCAGGTTCAGGTCTGGACTTTGACTGGGCCATTGCAACACCTTGATTCTTTTCTTTTTCAGCCATTCTGTTGTAGATTTGCTGGTGTGCTTGGGATCATTGTCCTGTTGCATGACCCAATTTCGGCCAAGCTTTAGCTGTCAGACAGATGGCCTCACATTTGACTCTAGAATACTTTGGTATACAGAGGAGTTCATGGTCGACTCAATGACTGCAAGGTTCCCAGGTCTTGTGGCTGCAAAACAAGCCCAAATCATCATCCCTCCACCACCGTGCTTGACAGCTCGTATGAGGTGTTTGTGCTGATATGCTGTGTTTGGTTTTCGCCAAACGTGGAGCTGTGCATTATGACCAAACATCCCCACTTTGGTCTCGTCTGTCCAAATTCCCTGCGGTCCCGGCACGCATGCGCAGGGCCCCTTCCCCCCCCTTCGCAACGTAGGATCGAGGGGGAATCCTCTGCAGCCGCGCCCCTCCCCCTGCTCCCAACGTGGGACGGAGGGGGAAGCAACACTCAGCTCCTCTGCGGGCCCGCTCCCCCCCCCTTCTGCTCCCAACGTGGGACAGAGGGGGAAGTAATAATTAATAAGTAATTCAGCTCCTCCTGCGGCCTGCTTCTCACAGCTTCCCTCCGCGGCCAGCTTTCTGTGTCCCCCACGAGCTCACCTCCCGTGCCCTCCCCCCCCCCAGCCCGTCCCGGGCAGCTGCCGCAGGGATATCGGGGCAGGAGGGGAAAGCGTCCGGTGGCAAGCTGAACCCACCCGGTCAATGTAAGTCACCCAGTCACTGTCACCCACCCAGTCACTGTCACCCACCCAGTCACTGTCACCCACTGTCACTGTCACCACCCAGTCACTGTCTCCCACCCAGTCACTGTCACCCACCCAGTCACTGTCACCCACCCAGTCACTGTCACCCACCCACCCAGTCACTGTCTCCCACCCACAGTCACTGTCTCCCACCCACCCAGTCACTGTCTCCCACCCAGTCACTGTCTCCCACCCACCCAGTCACTGTCTCCCACCCAGTCACTGTCTCCCACCCACCCAGTCATTGTCACCCACCCAGTCACTGTCACCCAGTCACCGTCTCCCACCCACCCAGTCACTGTCTCCCACCCAGTCACTGTCACCCACCCAGTCACTGTCACCCACCCAGTCACTGTCAAAGTCACTGTCTCCCACCCCCCCCCCACCGTATTTCACCCAAGGGGAGAGAGTGATGTGAGGTGCAAGGGGGGAGAGTGATGTGAGGTGCATGGGGGAGAGTGATGTGAGGTGCAAGGGGGGAGAGTGATGTGAGGTGCAAGGGGGGAGAGTGATGTGAGGTGCAAGGGGGGAGAGTGATGTGAGGTGCAAGGGGGGAGAGTGATGTGAGGTGCAAGGGGGGAGAGTGATGTGAGGTGCAAGGGGGGAGAGTGATGTGAGGTGCAAGGGGGAGAGTGATGTGAGGTGCAAGGGGGAGAGTGATGTGAGGTGCAAGTGGGGAGAGTGATGTGAGGTGCAAGGGGGGAGAGTGATGTGAGGTGCAAGGGAGGAGAGTGATGTGAGCTGCAAGGGGGAGAGTGATGTGAGCTGCAAGGGGGGAGTGATGTGAGCTGCAAGGGGGAGAGTGATGTGAGCTGCAAGGGGGGAGCGTGATGTGAGCTGCAAGGGGAAGAGTGATGTGAGCTGCAAGGGGGGAAAGGGATGTGAAGTGCAGGGGGGGTGGGATGTGTGTGGTGTGCAGGGGGGTATTGTGTGTTTGATGTGGAGGTGGGGTATTATGTGTGTGGGTGAGGGGGAGAGGTGGGGGTATGAGAGATAGATGGGGTGTATCGCAAAGGTTGATAGTGTTGGGTTCTGGGGGAGATATGAGGATGATGATGAAGGGTGCTGGGGGAGATATGATGATGATGATGATAGGTGCTGGAGGAGAGATGATGATGATGATGATGATGATGATTTTACCCGTGCGGCCCAATTGTTTTTTCCTTGGAGCAGTTCGGCCCTTTGCACTTTACGAGTTGTGCAGGCCTGTTTTATACTATTTTCGTTCTTCCCTTATTCCCTCCCCCCCTCCCCCTTCCTTTGTCAGATCAATCCCTTGCAAGGTATCATCTGGCAGCAGACGGATGTTGATGTTGAAATAGCTGTCTGGAGCATCGTGTGGAGAATAAATCCAGAGGACACAAAAAGCACAGAGAAATCAAAGATCATCGCTGGAAGCAGGGTTCCTGAGTCCCATTGAGGATTAAAGGCTGATTTTTGCTGAATTAATTGTAAGTGCATATCTTAACATCTTACATCTGAATTGCTCAGATATACTGCCCTATGATGTTTTCCTCTTTTATTCTCTCCCTGCATATTTGCGCCTAGGTCATTCGTGTGTGTGTGTGTGTGTGTGTGTGTGTGTGTGTGTGTGTGTGTGTGTGTGTGTGTGTGTGTGTGTGTGTGTGTGTGTGTGTGTGTAAAAAGGAGTGCTAGTGGGCGTGGCTAAATGTATACAAGAGAATATATAGGTATTGCACTGTGTATTGTTGTCACATTGGAAGTAGCTTTAAGCATTTTTGTTGTTGTATACATTTAGCCACGCCCACTAGCACTCCTTTTGACACCTGTATACATATATACAGTGGTCGACAAATGTATAGGTTTGTCGAACACTGCATATATATATTATTTGGAATGGTTAGGGTTTCTCAGAGCTTGTTGGGTATTTGTGTGTATATTAACTATGTGCAGCTGGTCTCAGCTGCTTTTGGGAGGGTGGTGGCCCCTCCCCCCCAATATTTAAGCTTGCCCCTCCCCACTTTCCACGTTGGCAGGTGAGTTTCATTTTGCCAGGTTATGACAGATCCAATTTAGATAATTCTTGCTGTAATTATACAGGTTTACAAGAATTTAAACCCAGGGAGTGTTAGGACCTGCGAACAGGGTCTGCCTTGATGTGGCTCGCAGGCTTACAATGCTTTGGCCAAAGGGTTAAACTAAATTACCCCTTTTCAAGGGAATATATAGGTATTGAACTGTGTATTTTTGTCACATTGGAAGTAGCTTTGGGCATTTTTGTTTGTTTTTGTCAATACTTAGCATCTTAATTCCTATGGAAGCAGTAAGGGTGTACTTAGTTTTTCACACATGGCTTCTCCATTTCGGCTTTATTTTTGTTAAATAAATCATGACAAGGTGTAATATGTCATGTGTTCTTGTTCATCTGAGGTTGTATTTACCCAATTTTTAGACCTGCTAAGTAACAGATGATTGTTATTATGTCCTGATATGTAAAACCCTAGAATTCAAAGAGAGGGTGTACTTTCTTTTTCACACAATTGTATATTTGTGAGTAAACCGTTTGCCACAGTCATTACACACTCTCTCGTGTCTGTTTTCTGATGTACAATAACACTACATTTGAAAGCGAAGTGTTTCCCACATTCCTTGCATTTATGAGGCTTCTCTCCTGTGTGCATTTTCTGATGTTCAAGAAGACTGGATTTGTAAGCAAACGGTTTCCCACTTGCATTGCAATTATGAGGCTTCTCTCCTGTGCGTTTTCTGATGTACAACAAGATTAGATTTGAAAGTAAACAGTTTCCCACATTCATTGCATTTATGAGGCTTCGCTCCTGTGTGTGTTTTCTGATGTCTAACAAGATGAGATGTGCGTTTGAAGTGCTTCCCACATTCCTTGCATTTATGAGACTTCTCAACTGTGTGCTTTTTCTGATGTTCAAGAAGACTGGATTTGTAAGCAAACGGTTTCCCACAATCATTGCATTTATGAGGCTTCTCTCCTGTGTGTGTTTTCTGATGTGCAGTAAGTCTAGATTTTAAAGTGAACGGTTTCCCACATTCATTGCATTTATAAGGCTTCTCTCCTCTGTGTGCTCTCAGATGTGCAACAAGATGAGATTTGCGAGTGAAGTGTTTCCCACATTCCTTGCATTTGTGAGACTTCTCTCCGTTGTGCTTTCTCTGATGTTCAAAAAGACTGGATTTGTAAGCAAACGGTTTCCCACATTCATTGCAATTATGAAGCTTCTCTCCTGTGTGCACACTCTGATGGTCAAGAAGATTAGATTTGGACGTAAACTGTTTCCCACATTCCTTGCATTTATGAAGCTTCACTCCTGTGTGTATTCTCTGATGTTTAACAAGATGAGATTTGCGCTTGAACTGTTTCTCACATTCTTTACATTTATGAGGCTTCGCTCCTGTGTGTGTTTTCTGATGTCTAACAAGATGAGCTGTGCGTTTGAAGTGCTTCCCACATTCCTTGCATTTATGAAGCTTCTCTCCTGTGTGTTATCTGATGTGCAGTAAGACTAGATTTTAAAGTGAACTGTTTCCCACATTCATTGCATTTATGAGGCTTCTCTCCTGTGTGTGTTTTCTGATGTACAATAAGATGAGATTTGTTAGCAAAGTGTTTCCCACATTCATTGCATTTATAACACTTCCCCTCTGAGGGGAAATTGATATTTTCCATTGTCCTATCTGTTGAACGCGCTGCAGTGTGGATCTTGCTCGTGGATCCATCTGTTGGAAGGAAATGCACATTGAGTGTATCATAACAATATAATCTAACATTGCATTCACTATGAGCATCATTTGACAATGAGAGGTGTTGGCTTTTTGGTTGCAACACTTTCGAGTTTGGTTATATGTTCTATGCCACTCTATGTATTGGCTGTCCTCTCTCTATATGTAATCATTACAAAGACAATTCAGAACTTGAATATGGAAACAAAGAAATAGAAAAAAAAGACTCCTCTCCATGCTTCTAAATAATATCACCACCCTGTAAGGTAAAGGCGATGCTCCTAAAGATGGGCCTCTGGACTTCCCGGTGTGCCGCTCCCCATTGGTAGCAATCACATGTCCGGGGATCTCAACCAGAGTGACAAACAGAAGCAGAGGGGGCTCTGATCAACCCAGAGAAAACTAGCATATTAAGGATAATAATAATAATAATAATAGCAGCATGTTCTTGTATAGCGCTGCTAATTGTACGCAGCGCTTTACAGAGACATTTTTCAGGCACAGGTCCCTGCCCCATAGAGCTTACAATCTATATTTTTGGTGCCTGAGGCACAGGGAGATAAAGTGACTTGCCCAAGGTCACAAGGAGCAGACACCGGGAATTGAACCAGGCTCCCCTGCAGCAATCTCAGTGTCAGTCAGTGTCTTTACTCACTGAGCCACTCCTTCTCCCTATCTTTCGTAAAGATGATTTACCTGGAATGACACGAGGACCTAAAGTATGGCATAACAGGTCCTCGGCCATAGCAGGTACATTATTAAAGTAATCTAAAGGTTAAAATAAGGAATCCTAAGGAATTTTTCCTAATTACTTTTAATACTGATGCACGACATAATTTCCTTGAGTACAATCCTACACAAAAATTTGAATTATAATCATTTTTGTCTGCACATAAGGGAAATATGGGCACTGATCTCCTCTCTTCACATGTGTTTTACTCACCTGTGCTGGTACCTTCAAGGCTTTCCATCTCCTGAGCTATTTGCTCAGACCTTGGTACAATCTCATCTTTAACTTCACCTGCTCAAATCATTCAATACCAATGACATTTTCTTATTTCATTGAATTTCTCATATTTAATAGATATTCTACTTAATGTGTTTTACTGTTTTACACATGGCAGTGGGTACCAAATTTGATAGCTCCTCACCTGTAACTGCTGTTGGACAGAAAACTCTTCTGTAGGTACTAGTACTGTATATAAGGCCCTCACCTTACATGCAAGAACAGTATTTTCTCTTTCCTACAGCGTAGCAGTAGATTTTGTTATTTTGAAAGAGGACTCACCGTGCAGTTCAATTCAGGAGTCATCAGCCTCTCCCCCCTGAAGCACCTGCAGGTGTCTGTGTTCTGGAACACAATCAGTGAAACACAAGGCCAGGGTAAGCCTTATAGGGCTGGTAATGGCATCCCACGTGAGTGCTGAGGATCGGAAGTGGTCACCATGTCTACAAGCGGCATGTGCGATGACGTCATAGGAGCGACAGTGACAGAATTCCTCTATTATGCTTGTGGTATGCGGAGGAACTTAAAAAAACATGAAAAGAGTGCCGATTGAGCATGCAAGCAAGCAGTCTCCCAAAAGGTCACAGTTTCAAACAAGTCTAGACAAGAAGACTCTTTTTCAGAGGGGTCAGATGTATTTCAGCAACATTCGGGGGCAAATATTGGGATTCATTCAAACAGGTGGGGTTAGATGAAGATTTGGATTTTAATTTAGACCTTGTAGACCCCTTAATTAAGGCAATGAGGTAAATACTGGAGTTACAAGACACAGAAGAATAACGCATGAAGAAATTATTCATGGGCTCACAAAGGAAGATGAGATATTTTCCCCTGCACAAGGTTATAAAGGGGGTGATGGAGGCTGAGTGAACAAAGCCAGACAAGAAATTGCTTGCTCTTAAAAGATTTGCTGGGATGATTTCTATTGAGAAAAATTGGTCAGGTTTTTGGGAAGGCCTCCTAAAGTTTACGCTGCAATCACAAGGATTGCTAGAAAAATGAAGTTGCATGTCAAGGAGCTGTATCCTTCAAAGACGATATGGACTGAAAAATGGAGTGTGTCATAGGAAAGTATTTTTCAGTATGCAAACCAACAGTAGCAATAACATCCCTATCCAGAGCCATGCACATCGGAGCAGCTTACATGGAAGAAACACTCAAGCAGGATACAATGAGAGGATTGATCCTGAGTGCTCTCAGAGAAATTAAGTTGACAACAGATCAGCAAGATTCATGGCCCTTTCAATGGCAGTGAGAAGGGCACCATTGTGGCTGAGACATTGGGTATATAGAAAAATATGTCCAACCACATCAAAAATGTGTAAAAATTAATTATAATTAAATGGTCATACTAGACCTATACTGCAAAAATGTAAAAACTATATGAAACCACAGATAAGCAGCTGAAGTTTAACATATATTAGTGAGTAAAATACTGTGTATGTGACCTAGACAAATAACACCACAGTGCAAATATATATAATAATAAACATCTCTTTACAAGTAGAGGGTCTGCAGGTTTACTGGAAAGGCTGAGGTCAAGATAACGCCAGCTAGATAAAGAGAAAAAGAAGAAAGTGCAAGACCCTCATAGTGTAGTATGTAAAAATAGAATTTGCATATGGAAGGTAAAATATGCACGTGCAGAATAGAAAAACTATATAGGCATGTAGGTATTGTGACAGATATAAGGGGATGGTAGTGGAAAGTGTATATGTTGCCCCTCAAATATTGCAGGGTTTCTGCCAAAATTAAGCCCCAGGGAGGTGCAGTGTGCAATTTTGGATTTTTTTCGCCTCCTATTGGGTCCCTGGTGCAGAGCACTTGGAGAGTAGGGTGGACCAGTGCTCCACTCCATGTTTTGGAGATTCTAGCTCTCCCTGGTCTCACACAGCTGCAACTGCTAATGAAGAAGAGCAGCTGTTAAAGCCTGCCTGTGAGCTGACCAATTTGTTTTTAGAGAAGCTTGTACTAAGAGAGCGGTGTTTTGTGCTCAGTGGAGCAAGGACTTTTGTTTGTTTTGATTTATTCATGTTATCTGCTGTAACATCTTAATGGCAAAATAAACAGGCCAAAGCTTTATTTTCACCTCTGTGTCAGAAGACTGTCTCCGCTACCTGGAAGTGGTGAAAGTGGTGATCCCTGGATGAAAGGTACATGGCAAAAGGGTACTTTTGTCACAGTAGAAAAACCAGTAATGGATAAGGCGCTCCCACGACTGTTGCACAGGATCCACAGAAGGCACCACGTCTTCCTTCACAGGCTACGATATGGTCACAAATGCTGAAATTGTTCACCCTCACATCTCTGCTCTTCCAAGGAACGGGATAGCCAGAGTTGGTGAGAGAGTAGAAGAATATCAATCGAGATCCGCTTTCTCCAGCAGTTACAGCTCTTGGGTACTGCGCGTCTCAACCTCCAATCAGCACAGCAGAGAGTGGGAACTCCATGCATCGACAGGCGGAACAACAGAATGACGTGTACCGTGTCACAAACTCCAACCAAATCACAGCTCTGGTCCCAGAGGGGAAACAGCGCGGTCTCAGCGCCCAGGCATCGTAATCGGAATGCGATCAAACAGCATCTAGCAGAAGCGTCTAATGTTGAAATAAAAGTCCAGAAAAAGCTCAACTGAGCTTAATAAATCCAATAAATTTATTGGATCAAAATAAAAACTCCAACGCGTTTCATGACGCAAGGTCACATCTTCAGAGATGCTGTGATTGGTTGGAGTTTGTGACGCGGTACACATCACTCTGTGGTTACGCCTCTCGACGCGTGGGGTTCCCTCTTTCTGTTGTGCTGATTGGAGGTTGAGACGCGCAGTACCCAAGAGCTGTAACTGCTGGAGAAAGCGAATCTCGATTGATATTCTTCTACTCACTCCACCAACTCTGGCTATCCCGTTTCTTGGAGGAGCAGAGATGTGAGGGTGAACAACTTAGGCATCCGTGGTCATATCGTAGCCGGTGAAGGAAGACGTGGTGCCTTCTGTGGATCCTGTGCAGCAGTCGTGGGAGCGCCTTATCCATTACTAGGTTTTATACCTACTGTACAGTACATGCCTATATATAGTATTTCTATTCTGTACGTGCATATTTTACCTTTCATACATAAATTCTATTTTTACATACTACACCAGGCCTGCACAAGATGCAGCCCGACTGGCCTCTCTGTGCGGCCCGCGATGACTCTGGCCGGGCGCCAGTTAATTAAATAAATTAAAAGAAAAAAAAGTTTGAAAAAATGGCGGCGATTCATCCCTCCTCCCTCTTTCTCCCTCCCAGCCCCCTCCCTCTCCGCCCCTCCCTCCCCGCCCCTCCCTCCCCGCCCCTTCCCTCCCTGCCCCCCCCTCCCCGCCCTCTCCCTCCCAGCCCCCAGGTTTTGCGGTGCACGGGGGCAGCAGCATGAGGAGGATGTGTGTTTTTTTTTCTTCAATAGCAGGCTGCCGGGGAGGTCAGAGCATGCCGTGGGCGGGGCTTAGTACCGGGGAGAGAGGATGTGCTGAGCTGATCAAAGAGAGGTGTGTGGTGTGTGGTGTGTGGTGTGTGTGTGTGTGTGTGTGTGAGAGAAAAACAGGCTGGTGGGGGTGGGTGTGAAAAACAGGCTGGTGGGGGGGGTGTGAAAAACGGGCTGTGTGGGGGTGGGCTGCTGACATGTGAGGGGGGTGGGCTGCTGACATGTGAGGGGGGGTGGGCTGCTGACATGTGAGGGGGGGGTGGGCTGCTGACATGTGAGGGGGGTGGGCTGCTGACATGTGAGGGGGGGTGGGCTGCTGACATGTGAGGGGGGGTGGGCTGCTGACATGTGAGGGGGTGGCTGCTGACATGTGAGGGGGGGTCTGGGCTGCTGACATGTGAGGGGCAGGGGGGGGAAGTGATGTGAGGTGCAGGTGGGGGGAGAGTGATGTGAGGTGCAGGGGGGGGAGAGAGTGATGTAAGGTGCAGGGGGGGGGAGAGAGTGATGTGAGGTGCAGGGGGGGGAGAGAGTGATGTGAGGTGCAGAGGGAGGGTGAGAGATGTGAGTTGCAGGGGGAGGGTGTGATGTGAGTTGCGGGGGGGGGAGAGAGTGTCATATTGAGGGGAAGGGGAAAGAGTGTCATATTGAGGGGAGGGGGAAAGAGTGTCATATTGAGGGGAGGGGGAGTGTGTCATATTGAGGGGAGGGGGAGAGTGTCATATTGAGGGGAGGGAGAGAGTGTCCTATTGAGGGGAGGGGGAGAGTCATATTGAGGGGAGGGGGAGAGTGTGTCATATTGAGGGGAGAGGGAGAGTGTCATATTGAGGGGAGAGGGAGAGAGTGTCATTAAGGGGAGGGAGAGAGAGTGTCATATTGAGGGAAGACATGGGGGGGATGCTGACTTGTGGGGGGGGATGCTGACATGGAATGGGCTGGGGGTGTGGAAGGGGGTATTGTGTGTTTGATGTGGAGGGGGGTATTGTGTGTTTGATGTGGAGGGGGGTATTGTGTGGGTGAGGGGGAGAGATGGGGGTATGAGAGATAGATGGGGAGTATCGTAAAGATTGATAGTGAGGGGTTCTGGGGGAGATATGAGGATGATGATGATGAGAGGTGCTGGAGGAGAGATGATGATGATGATTTAACCCGTGCGGCCCAAATTTTTTTTCCTTGGAGCAGTTCGGCCCTTCTCACTTTACGAGTTGGGCAGGCCTGTACTACACTATGAGGGTTTTGCGCTTTCTTCCTTTTCCCCTGAGACATTGGGTGGCAGGCTCCATCACAAAGAACAATCTATGTTCTCTGCTGTTGAAAGGAGAATATATCTATCAGCCAAAAACGGAATGCGATATTCATTGTTAGTGGGAACTGTTTTCCTGCCGCAGGAGAGAACAGCGAAGTGTTTTTATAATCCACAGAATGTGTTACATGCATGCCAAGGTCCCTCGTTTTGGGAAACCTTTCTTATGGCAAATCAGCATGGAGACGATCCGTCGGAAGGGAACATTTTACATTAAATAAGCAGGGCCATGCAATTCAGTCTGGGAGGAAGGCACGTGCATGTCACAGTTGTATGGGCTCAATCTGTAAGAGACAGGTGGGTTCTTTAAGTCATCCAATACGGTTACCATCTGGAGTTCACTCAGAAACAAGAGGAAGATAATTTTTGATTTCCAGCAGTACATGGCGCATAGAAATCGAAGAATTAGAACGTATCCTAATGAACCTAACACTGAATCGAGTGATAAGGGAAGTCCCTCATTCTCAAAAAAGAACAGGATTACTCCAGAATATTTCTGGTCAGAAAAGTACATGGAGAATTCAGAGCAGTACTGGATCTCAGGAGGTTCAATACTTTCCTCCAACTAAGAAAATTCAAGATGGTATCATTAAACACAATTATTCACAAAGCAAAGCCAAAGAACTGGCTGGTGTCAATAGACCTGAAGGATGCATATCTGAACATACCCATCAAACAGAGCCATCAAAGATTCTTCATAATTCCAGTCAGGGGGAGGCATTATATATACACTGCCATCCCTTTTGGATTAGCACCTTTATCAAAGTAGTAGTTCCATTTGTGGTTGAGTTGAGATAGAGGGCTATCCAGATATATCAATGACTGGATGAACAGGAAGAATTATTGTTAACACCTCAAGACAAAAGGTGTTACTGTCAAACACACACACAGTAATCACAATCCTGGAATATCATGGGTGATGGGCAAGATTCTATATGAAACCATCAATGGAACACAGCTCCAAAATATCTAGAGCAAACTATTTACATATATTCCAGAACAGGACTAGATCTAAGATGGTGGGAAATCCCACAAAATCTAAAAAATGCATGATCTCTCTAGGAAGGTGATTGAATAACAATAACCAACAATCAGTTCTGGATAGGGAGTGCAGATGGGAAGATGGTTGGCACAAGGAAGTTGGCCAAGGTCCTACAAAGAGATTCCAGCAAACATGCTAAAAATGCGCGCAGTGAAGAACATGATCAAAAAATGTCACGCTTGTATTAAAGACAATAATATAAGAGTAGAATCTGACAATATTGCCATGGTAAAATACATTGCAAAAGAAGAAGGAACCAGAAGCGGGAGACTCACATCATGTCTTAGGATGACCACACGAACAACATCACAGCGATTCATATTCCCAGATGCAAAAGAAAATGCTGCAGCTGACTTTTTGAGCCGAACAAGAATTCGTCCAGATGAATGGGAATTAGATGTTGGGATATTTTACCAGCTGATGTATCCACAGGGTCAGCCCCAGAGAAGGCTCCATGAGGTCTATCTCAAAAACAAAAAAGTTGACTGCTTCTGCTCAAGGTTTTCATATGATCACTCGAATAAGACAAGAAGAACATGGTTTGCCCATCTGGTGAAAATGGCAAAAGATCCCACACGGCATCTCCCAGTCTTTCAGGGGACATGGAGAATAGGTGGCACATACTGAAAAAGAAGGGATGTTCAGATAAGGCAATTGCAACACTTATGCCAGCCAGGAACACCTCAATCTCATTAATATACCGTTGACTTCAAGGTTGGTATCAGAAGAAAAATCAAGATTTTTCTGATCTCTCTTTTTAGTCATTGATAGAATTTTTGCAAGATGGTTTTGACAAGGGTTTCCGTCTACATTACTTAAAGGGCCAGGTTTCGGCATTATCTGCACTACTAGAGAGGAATTTAGCATCAGACATCTTCCCGACTCTTGTTTTTTTCCTCCATTTGCCAAGATACACCCTTTCCTCTGTTGCTCTACTGCTAAAACTCGAATGCAGGCCCTTATCCTCTCCCATCTCATCTATTGTAACCTTCTACTGTCCAGCCTTCCCGGCTCTCACCTGTCTCCCCTACAATCTACCTTAAATGCTGCTAGAATCATTTCACTCTCTCCTAAATTAGTTTCAGTGACTCTCCTGCCAAAATCCCTCTCCAAGCTTCCTATTCTATCCTGTATAACTTACAATATGTCGCTTCTCTCTTTTAAGGCAATTCACTCCTCTGACCCTCCTTACCTCTCAGTACTAATATCTCATTATGCACATGTCCAACTCTTGCGTTCTGCTCAAGGACGTTTTCTGTCTGTCCCTTTTGCATCTAAAGTCATCTCCCATATAAAACCTCTCTCTCCCTCACTGACCCACGCCTCTGGAATGTCCTTCCCCTAAATGTCCGACTGGCCCCTAGCTCTCCACCATTAAGACCAATCTTAAAACAAACCTCTTTAACAAACCATATGGGTTTCTCCATGGCTGATTCTATACATCTTATTCATTGACCTCAACCCCTTGCTGATGCACTTAACAGAACACCCTCCCTACTGTCTCTGTAAATTCCCCCTACTTACCAGGAAGACAATCACATCATCGAGAAGAGTGGGTGATCTCCAGGCTTTGACATTTCAACAGGATAACGCAGTTTTAATACCAGTTTTCTATTTCCTTCCAAAAATAATTTCCCATTTCATTTAAATTAAGTAATCATCCTTCCTTCACTTTCCTCTCCTCTCCGTATTAGATATAGTTTTACATCCATGGGAGAAACCGAAGTCTGTCCTGCAGGTAAGGTGAGGGACTTATATAATAGGACCTGCAGAAGAGTTTCCTGTCCTACTACGGCTGAAGGGGAGGAACTATCCTATTTAGTACCCATTGCAGTGATTGGAGACCCAGAAAAGAAAATAACGGTAAACTGAATACATTTTCACTTTTTTTTCCTAAATCATTTTTTTTATCAAATGAACTTGCTAGAAATTAACATTGGAATATAAATACCAACTATTTTAAAGGGATTTAAACAGTCAAACATATTTACATGAACTAAACATTTAAGAACTCGGGGAGACTATTTACTAATTCTGACCCATGTTCCATGGAGATAATTATCCTGTATATTACTCACCTGCACTGGGGTCTGGGTGGATATGCCCCGGTTGAATGTCCTTTTCCCCTCTCTCATCCTCTCTCTGCTCTTTAATTGATACAATATCTAGGTTTTCATTGTGGAGGCCTGTTAGTTCTAATAGAGGATTAAACAGATGTGTATACATTTACACCATACATTGTAGCAGTTTAAAGATATTGTAAAAATGTATATTCATTCTTAAGAATCTTTTATGGATTTGTCCCATCTCAAAATTAATTGACCCTATCTACATAGGATTCACATCTAAATTAAGATATAAAAACATTTTAATTCAGAGTTTTTTACCCACAAGGGTTACGTCGCCATTTTAATACACTTGGGACGGTGTTCTGCTAACACAGCAGAGAGAGAGACTGCAAACTTGTGTCTCTGCTGATAATATCTTTTACATAATTGGCATCAACCTTGAATGGGATATTTTGATTCAAGCCCATAACAAACAAAACATAGTTCTATATATAACTATTCAAAAAGCGCTACTCAACTAAATACTAAATTATTAACAAGTGCATTAATATTGAAAAAAGTATATATGATATAAATATATTATGCTGCTGAATGTATGTATTGTGAAAAACATCTATAAAAACTCTAAGAAAACACAGCTAAATAAAACCACAATTGATAGATTTTTAGCAATAAATCACGTGGTGTAGCAAGTCAATATCCATCCTCCACTGGGGGGTAAACAAATAAGTCCAAAAAAGTTCAAAAGAGCTCATAGCTTCCAGCTAGATTTAGTAGTAGTAGTAGTGCAACCCTGTGGCTTCCCTGATGAAGCCGAGTACCCGGCGAAATGCGTAGGATGGAGATAGCCGAGAAAACAGAGGACATTTCCCAGCCCCCATTGACTTTCCTGGACGAGAAGGACTAAGTGCGCATATGCAACCACACGGCGATGGAACATATCGACAGGTAGGTTTGAGGATGGAATCCGAACTACACTATAGGGAAGCTGTGTCTGCAGCCCGAGCAACCCTAGAGGATTTGTGCAGGAGAGTGATCAAGGGGAGAGCTAAAGGAGAGACTCATCAAATGCTAAATGCTTAAAAGATCTTCCCAAACGTGAGTGCAACCATTGGATGTTAGTTAATACACTGATTAACTTTTGGAAACAAATACCACTATTGTTTCTTGTTCTCGTCCCTTTTTTATTTTCATCTCTACCATTTTTGTTACACGTGAGTTTGTCTGTATGTCACTTCTATTGAATCTAGCAGGAAGCTATGAACTTTTTTAAAACATAGTTCTACCTGAACTCCTGTTTAATGGGATTCCCAAAGATTTGAGGGACTTGTAATTCTCCACCATTGCGTCCTTGTAAAGCCCCTTGTGTCCTTCTATATAGTCCCACTCCTCCATAGAGAAATAGACAGCAACATCCTCACACCTTATAGGTACCTGAGACAGAGAGAATCCCATTCAGCGTTCACATAAAGCAATTTATTCTGTAATTACTTATAAAGAGACAGTAAAACAAGAACATGCAGAGAATCAGAGAGAAGATATAATAATACACACAGGTCCAGACAGAGCGTGGTCAGTAAAGGGTAACTACTGTACTGGCTCTAATTTGGTATGTTTCAAGACCCCTGGCTGTTGGTTTCTCCTTGCCATATTTCCTTCTTGAACAGATAAGCAAACTGCCTCTTTCAGCCAGCAGCCGTCTTGAGATGTCACCTCACCTATCTCCTCTGGAAAAGTTAATATAATTAACTTTTCCCTTATATTTGTTACCTGCCCAGACCACCCCTTTTTTTGTTACTGTTGTTCTACAATAGAGATTACAGAAGAAAAGGACTCTGTATGCATCAAAAGAGTTAAGCTGCCTGTCTCTACTCACTTGCCACAGTGAACCTGGGACAGAACAGTCATGAATCTGGTATAATGTAACATTCACCAGCAGTACTCACCTCTCCAGTTAGCAGGTGGATGCTGCTGTGGGGGGAATTCTTCCTCACAATTATGTATTCCTACAGAATAAAAGAGAGCTATGTATGAGATGAGAGATGAGGAGAAGGGATATGAGACGGGGGAGAAGGGATATGAGATGAGAGGAAATTAAGGCGTGATTTATTTTAAAGACCCATATAAAATTTGGCACATTTTTTGTAAAATGATGTATTATGCAAGTATTTTTACGTATTTGTATTCACATTTATATTGCATATCGATACCGATTTAATAAAGTTTTTTCTCATGTGGCTTTGGATTAAATCAGGCAGGGTGGGCCACACTAATATCATAGACGAAAAGGGGGGCTCTCACTTAAAAAGTTTGCTCACCTGTCACGGGAGACCAGGTTAATCAACACCTTTTTATACCGGGATCATTGATTGAGCAAAGCAAGGAGGTAAAATAAATTGTCATGTATTTCAGGAAAAGACATACACACAATGTAACACAATTTACAGGGTTAACACACTTACTGGGAACGGGGCTAACGAATAAAATAGTCCTTTAAACGAAATTCACAAAAATGACCTCTGTAGGAGCCCTTTCCAATGACCGGGAGGTACTCACAAACTCCTGGAACTGATTTCGGCATGCAATGCCAGTCGCAACTGCTACGTTCTCAAAAAGTGGGACTTAGAAACTTTTCTCATTTAAAATCTTTGAAGCCGGCTCGCGTCTATTCAGCACAGAGCACCTTTGAATTTGCCGCTGTTGGTTTGGCGCTTGGAATCTGCCCGATTGGCTGGAAGGCTCCTTATGGGTTTCAGTGTCCCATTCACAAACCTCTACAGCCTATCAGAGCGTGGGAATTTCTCTGCCAGCCAATCACCGATTTACCGGTATTGTAAAGCTGGGTGGGCAACTTTTTTCATTCTGCAAAAGGGCATGCGCCAACATGGCACCTCTGCCTCTTTGCTTACTGAGCCCACTGTCACTGGAGACCAAGGCTTATCATCACATTAATACCGGGATTTTGGATTGAGCACAACAAGGCAGGCAAAAATATTGTAATTAATTTCCTTCTAAGACAAACACACAATTCTAAACAATTACTCTTAATAAACACTTACTGGGATGGGAAAACAAAATAAAATGTCCACGGAACGAATGAATTGACAACAGTCTCTTGGCACCCCTGCACGCATGCGAGTGGGTGTGTGATTTGAGCCGTGTGACAATCCTTGGCTAGGGGCGCAAGTTGGCACCCCTGTATCTCCGCCGGAGGAAATCTTTTCGTTTAGTCCTTACAGGATTCGTTCAGGAATCCTTAGCTCAAATGAATTCTGGAAGAGGGGCGCGATCTTTGGTTACGATGTAGTTAAAACCTCACACTCCGGAACCGCTGCTGCTGTAACTTGGACGGATCTTGGTGAATCTCAGATGGATCTATCTAGGACTGGGCTGTAGGCATTTTTATAGGGTTATGGGTCCTATCTGTAACATACCCAGCCAATCCTCCCATGGGAACAACTTTTCCCACCTGTCCCAAACTTGCCAGTAGCTTACAAAATGGGCAGAAGTTGCTTCCCGGTTTGCTAAGAGCATGCGCCAACTTGGCACTTAAGCTGCTTAGCATACCGGGCCCAACTCCTTACCTGGCAACAGTAAGACTGGGGTTTGGCTACCAAGTGTTGATAGCCTATACTGCGTACCAGTATCTGGTACTTTGCAATATTCCGGCCGACCTAACACCTAGGGTCTCTGAGGCTTTTCAACTCCGGACTTCTCTAGACGCTGTGGCGCCAACTCCTCAGGGTGCCCTGTGAAGTACGGAGATGAAAAATCCCTCAGCTCATCCACCCTTACCATATTGACATGCTAATGGATTCATTGCCGGGCGGACAGGCAAGGGTTACTGTCTCTACATTTTAAAACATAGCTGAAACCCATTTTATTTTTATATATGGTTTCTATATGTGTGGGTGAGATAAAAACGATAGGTATGTGAATGTTACGTCCTCAACTATCTGTATACCAAAAACTAGAGTGCTATCTCCTTCCTAACAAAAGTTAGCTACTTAATTGAATAGGCTCTGTGATGTGGTTTGCGGTTTGAGTCATGGCATACAATGTATCACTGCTTGCCGGGATCAGTAACCGCAGAAGAACTCCACCACGTGACCTTAATTGGTTAACAAGACCGCAGGATACATTGTTGCATTCCACCACTTCAAATAAACCGCAAACCACTTATCCACTTGAGTTTATGGTTAAGACTTCTCCGGAGTGTTTTGCGGTTTAGGAAGTGATACAGAGCTTCAATGTAGCCCCTTACCACAGACGCGCTTCTTCAATTAATGCTTGGCACAGCACTAAGAGCTTACCCTTGTGTCGCGAATATCGTTTGCACATTCAACATACATTCATAGGACTGCAGCTAGTTTCTGAGCTGCAAAACAGGGACATTACAGATAGTAACTGTTTCATATGCCCATATTACAAATTATCTTTAACTGTGCATGCAATGTCTTGTATATAATGTATACCCTGCTCATTATGTAACTGTATTTGTAAACATGTATTATTTGTCTTAACTCTGTGCCCAGAACATACTTGAAAACGAGAGGTAACTCAATGTATTACTTCCTGGTAAAATATTTTATAAATAAATAAATGTATAGGGGAAACAAGGCATTGTGGTGACCAGCAATTAACCTCCTCATCCCAAACAAGGTTTAGGGGTAAATGTAATAGGGGGATGGGGAAGAAAGTGGAGGTTTGTTCGCATCTGCCTGAATAATTTAACAGAAAAGAGTAATAATCAGAAGGTGCAATGTAGGGCTAATAATTGGAAGCACTGAAAAGAAGAAAGTAACCTACTGAATGCACTCATAATGAAGAAGTTAAATAACATGCTAGTAAAAACCCTTTTATTGCGTTATTAAAAATAGTCTGGAGAGAGGGATCAGGTATAAAAGTCCATGGCCAGTCCAAGGTTTAGGGGTAACCAGCCGGGCATAAGACCTTTATTATTGGCCTGGTTAACCCCTTCACCACCACACCCACCTGCTGTACAAGCTCCACAGAGTCTGGGCTCTGGCAAATGGTGGCCGGATAGCCCTGTGTTAGCCCAGGATGCGGGTACTCAAGCAGAACTGCACTACCCCTCTTGTTCTAACACCGTGGCATCCCTGAGGATTTCAAGTCCGGACACCGAACAGACCCATAGGCACCAAGCTTGGTAGACATCTGGTCCCTCGGAATCCATGACTTGGAAATCCCACAGTTCATTATCAGTACATATACCTATTAAATATAACGCTTTAATAAAATATACTGTGTCCTATATTTTTGTGTGATAAAGATGTGTAAGTCCGAGTTCTAGTGTCAGGGATGGAGTGAGGGTATATATTGTCTACACTCACTAGCCTCATTCTTGGCACACTCTACAAATAACTTTTAAACCTTTAACACACAAGAAATCATTCTCAGCTTTATCCTATAGCTGGAGCATCCCCTGAACCCCTATGCCAGGTTCAGGGTACCTGGGCATGTATCTGGGCATATATTATTATATTTTGTGGGGGCTCAGGGGTTCCCAAAAAGAGCTTGCTGGGGTTTTGCGTGTTTTGTTAATGTATCTGGGCACCCTTCGTTATACTGGGGACCTCTCTTTATACTAGGGACCCCCGGTATGGTTGCAGGTATACATTAACCCCTCCATGCCCGGTTACCTTGTCTGGATGATGCTGCAGCAGGAATCCTGGCGGTGAGTCGTAAGAACGTTTTCAGAGTCAGAGTTTGCCCGGAGCAATGTGCTTTGCTGCATCCAAGAATCTCACTCGATTCCCAGATCCAACTTTTGGGGTATCCCAGAACTCTGGAACCCCAATACATAGACACATTATGTAAAGACTTTCTCCGGCAAACCCACGCTAAAACTAACAGCCTAGAAATCTCCTGGCCCCAGCACCCAGAAAAGCAAAACACAAATAAATCTTTAATGTCGCATAATTTGCACACAGTCACAGTAATTTGCAACATGCATTTCTGACATCTGGGTCCAAGAGCTGACACTCTAGGACCTCAACACATGGATCAGGGGTAACCAAGTGGGCTAAAACTTTATTAATTAATGAGCCTGCTTAACCCCTTCACCATCACATCAGCCCTTAAAAGCTATTAACACAGTAGTCTGCGCATGCGTGAGCTCTCGAGTGCGTAGACGGCTACTGTGCTAATAGCTTCTCACAAAAAGATTGATTGAGGACCCCAGAATCCCCACCTTTTTCACAAAAAGCACATTATATATTTGTTCTGTCTCCGGCTTACTGAGGCTTAATAAATTGAGACAAGCAGATGATTCCTTCTTTCATACAAAATGGAGTCTTTGAACTTTTGATGTTTTATTGTAGGAACATGAACAGAAATGAGGAAATGGAGTATCTCAGTCCCGGATTTCCACAGACGGCTCAAATCACAAGGCTTTACAAAGCACCTACGCCATACGAAACATGTTAGAGAACTTGCAAGCACCACGTTTTTGTATTTTAATCAATAAACATTGTTCTTGGTCACCACGTCCAGCGTTACCTTTTTTTGTCTGTGTACCGTCTTTTTCCTGTTTGAATTCTTCCCCCTCCTTCCTAAAGCAGATTAACATTTCTAGAAGACAATTCGTTAAGTCTGGTCCAGTAATGAGAATAGTTTAAGGAGACTCCTTGGAATTGAACACTTGAATTAAATACCACCTGGATTTGACCAGGTTTATGGGGGTGGTAAACGCTAAATAATGCTGGTACCAGCATTCTTCGCCTTCCTTCAGTGGAGGAGTGGGTTCTGCTAACCACTGTCGAATATCTTCTGCCTGAAGTCCATAAAGTGACGCTTTGTCTCTGGCTTCCTTTCCAAGTTGTAACGCAGCAAAGCAAGTCTAGAGAGGGCCTGTTCTCTGTTGTTTGGGAGATGTCCTCTGGGTGAATTAAATGGAAGCAGGTCACCAAACTGTTTGATTCATCTGTAAAGAGGTCTTTATCCATCATCCTCAGTAAATCTGTCTTCCATTGATGGAGCTGGTTTATCATTGTCTTTTGTTGTCTGCAATGCTGTACATCCTAGACCATTTCCACACTTCTCTCATGTAAAGATATCTCTGTAAGTTTCAGTGATATGCCTTTCTTTCTCCTTGTTGCCAAGCCCTACTTTTATGTCGAAGTGGTTAGGACATGGTTTGAAGAGAGATGCACGTCCATTATCCAATGTTTGCTTATTGGGCATCGACGTTGTCAGGTCTGTGCACCTTGGCAATGCATACGTCACACACAATTACCAATACCAGGTCAAGTCTTCGGGAATATGGGGTGTTATGGGATCCATTTAGCTGTTTGCGGACTTTGTATACCCTCAAGATATACCTGCCAAGCAGTAGTAAGACCTGTTTCTCTTGGTCTAACAGTGGGACACGATCAGCAATTCTTCTGAGGTGAGGGTGATGACGTGCCATGTCTCGTGTGGGAATTTAGCTATTTTCTGGCATCTGACTACACTCGTATAGAGTAGGGAGTGGTATCTTTATTCTACAATCTATGGAACACGTGATGTAGCCATTTGCTCTACTACCTGTTGTCTCCATCATTCCTGCGCATGTTCTGAGTGTGTAGGAGGGAAGCATTGTCTCATATGTTGTACAAGTCAAAGAACTCTGACCTAACTAAAGATCAGTTGCTTTGATCATCAATGATGGTGTACACTCTTATAGCCTTTTCAGATTGTCACTCTGGATGTACTACAAGACATATTTTAGAGCAGGATCTCGCATCACCTCCTTCTCCACAAACCTTGGTGCACTTGAATGTGACTGATGGTGGTGTTATTTACTCTTCTCTCTCTCCACCATACTTTGAAACAGGGTTGGGGGCCTTGAGTCAGTTAGGTTAAATGTCTCTGGATATAAAGCTGCTACATGTCACTGTCACACTCTGTATATTTGATAGCATCTTTACAGTCTCTGAAGAGGTGACTTCTGGAAGTGCAGCATTTGAAGCAAACTCCAAGTTAATTGAATAGGCTCCTGGTTTCCTCTATGGTAGTGATGTACTGGGCATCCAGAAATTACCCAGGGGGCTGTGATCCGGTGTCCAGTAATTTCCATTCTGCTCTGCTCCATCGGTCCTCTTCTTGGAGAACGGCAGGAGCAGAGCAGCAGAAAACTTACCTGTAGCCAGCGGTGGAGGGTGATGAGGAGCTCTGCGAAGGATAAGGAGCTGGCTGTCCAAAATTAATGCCCCTGCTCCGGTAACATTTCCCAGCTCCCACTGTGATAGGATGTGTTCTGCTGCTCCCACTGGCTCAACAATGACGTTCTCTGCTTCCACCGCCACCAGCATGTCGCCATTGCTCCCACAAGTTGCAGTGGTCCTTCTCACCCTCTGCTGTCAGCTGCAGGTAATTCAAAGCTGCCTGGTCCAGGTCCTTGGTACCCGGCTGTTAGGACCAGTATCTCAGGCCAGAATCTGCACTCATGTTAAGCTTCCATTTTGTCTGGTCATAACTAGTTAAGATTCTGTAGTCAGCCTTTTGCTGAAATATAATTCCTAAATGCACTCAGTTTCTGCCAAATTGCATTTCCTTTCTTCCTGGTCAGGATATTACTACGATACTTTTGTGTTGCCAATTTCCTGATGTTTTAGTTAGAATATAATAGAATGGTTCTCTGCAAGAAGAAAAATAGTGTAATATAGTTGCTAAAGACTCAAGGTCTCTGATAACAGACAATGAATAAGCTATGTATTCAGACATTGCTTGTATTGGGAAAGACACGTCCCAAAAGACACGCCACTAATATGTCCTGCCCCTAAATCACGCCTCTAATCAAAGCTACGCCCAAGAAACACCTAGTATACGCCTATGTTACGCCTATGTTACGCCTATGTTACGCCTATGTTACGCCTATGTTACGCCTATGTTACGCCTCTAACCAATATCTTTTTTTTCTGTATAAAAATCATAACCCTATGAGTAATAAATTGAGACAAAGGATTTGAAACCTGGCTTGCGTTACGTTTCATTTCGTTCGTCTACCAGGATTGATAGTTCATCAAAAAGATAACAGTGGCAGGGCGTGAAAGCTTCCTGGGAAGTCTGCTGCAAACGGTGCAGATGGTGTATCCAGTCACAAGGCTTCAGTTTACTTGGCAGAGGAAAGGCTCCTCTCGGTTCTGAAGCCAGGGGAGGAAATAATGGATTTTCCTTCACCGGCATTGCAAATTTTCTATTTTTCCACCGGGTACTCGCTACCCGGCAATTTTCAGGACTCGGTAATACACTCCTCTATGGGCATCACATGTCCTATGGACTGGGATAGGTGTTCTGGTATTATTGTATCTTGTGACTGGTCTTTCGTTTCTTTAAATAACTTGTACTAGATACGGTTGGTGTACCCAGGGCTGAAGATGTGGGCTGTTGTAGTTGGGTATGTTGCTCTGTCCATCATATTGGTTCACAACATTGAACCGTAAGGTGGAGAAGGGTTTATTGGATGCCTTTGGTGTGTGTGTTGGGTATGCGTTATGTACAATAGTCCTTGCTGAGGGGAACCCTGCAGTCGTCTTTTACGTGCAGTGGATGTAACGTGACAGTGTGTAAGTATGAGAAAGGGTGTTCTCTGTGTTAACGTATCTGGATTGCGAGCTTAGTGTAGTGCATCTGTACCCATGCGAGTGTGTGGTTCACTGTGGTAGATGTAGCCATCCCATGTAGCGTATGCTTGAAGATGCTGTTCCTCTGTTTCATGTGGAGTCTCCATTGCTTTGGCATCTGTAATACCCTCCTCATCGGGTAGAGTTGGTGAACTGGCGTTCATACTGGCGTTCATACTGGCATGATTTATTAAATAGTCTCTGGTGTGCTGGATCTTCTAAAGCTATTGGATTTCTCCAGTGCTCCCCGCCACCTTGTCTTCCGGCTTCTTCAAAGATCTCGGCTTGGGCTTCAGCAGCGACGGCTTCCTTTCCTACATGTAAACCTCTAAGTTTTCTTCCAAATTGGTGTTCCAACGTGCAGAGGCAGCGGTGGATGCATCAGTGTCCCTTTGCTCCTCCCCTTCAATATGGGCTCTCTCAAATTTCATGGCTCTTTTCGACAGTAATTGGCCCTTGCACGTGTAGTCTTGTTTAAAGACCTCGTTAAATGTCTGGATGCGCCAGAGCTCTGTGAGGTCCTTTCTCCGACTTTTAGCTTCCGTGATTGCACGCTACATGCGGCCGTCGCATTCCAGATCGATTGTTTTTTGTAGGTCTCGCCTCTTGCAGGCTTTCCACAATTATTGGTTCTCGTCAAGTAGGTGATAAATGTTTCTGACAGTATTTGGTAACGTGGCTGGTCGGTCCTTCATTTCATCTCTGACAAAAGCCAATCAATGGGACTATCCGCTCACTAGCAAAATCCTCTATTGTGTCCAAACTTATGGTTGATCAACTTTATCTGTTCTCTCCTTCTACCTAGACATGTCCCTCTTGTGCTCTCCCCATGCTCAGTCGTCTTGTCTGTCCCAGGCTCTGTCATTGAATAGCTGCATCTGTCCCTGGACATCGGTTCTCAAAGTAACACACATACGCACTATGATATTATACAGATGCAGCAGCCGTTATTCTAATAAATCACGGAACAATTTGCGTGTGCGCTGCTGTAGTCCACGCGGCATTAACGCGACCAATCGCCCAGCACAACTGTTTATCGCGGTAGCTTTGTTTGTGCATGGATTCTGTTTCTATTTGTGCAATGAAATGTAATGTGTACAGAACTGTGCTACTGTGCCAATTTCAGTGTTTAACACTAAAATGCCATTTTCTGCACTCGCGTCTTAAGGCGGGAAGGGGCGGTAGAGTTGGAAGAAATCCCGCGCCATGACATGGGTATTCCGAGGTATACAATGCGTGAAGTGTTCGAATAACGGCCGCTGCATCTGTACAGCATGTCTCACCTCTCCAGACAGCAGGTAGATGATCTCCTGGGTGTGATTCAAGATCCTCTCAGTCATCTTCTCATTATTAATTTTGTTCATCAGAGAGTCAGTCAGATGCTCCAAGAATGGTCTCTGGGACAAAAGATAACATGGGAGATGTCAGAAGTACAGATATAGGGAATAAGGGCATTTTCTGTCTGTGTCACTGTGCATTTTGAAGTACAGAGAAGAAAGACTATGGGGCAAATTTATCTGTGTCTCTTTGCAGTGGGAGGGACAGATATGAGGGAGTCATCAGCTCCTTGTACTTTTTCATCATCAGTGAGTTACTTAGAAATTCTAAGAATGCGCTCTGGTCCCTGTGGGAGTGTTTCTCCACTTGGTGACCTCTACAGTTAGGAACAGTGACTGTACTTGTCCTATCACATCAGCAATAGGAGAGAGACCAACCTGAAATACTATGAGGAAAGTTACCACATTTCAGGAATCCTCAAACAGGACAGTATTATGCACTAAAATGTAATCTTTGCTACTTTATTTAAAAGATAATACGAGGGGTGCCATTATGACCATCTTTAGAAGCTCTCACCTCTCCAGTCAGCAGGTAGATGATGTCTAGGATGTGATTCAAGATTCCCTCAGTTCGCTGCTTCTTGTCCATCATAATCGAATTAGTCAGGTGCTCCATGGTGGGCTCTGGAAGCAAACAGAATGGGTAAGATCTACAGATCTGAAGTAATAAGGGCTTTTCCTGTCTGTGTCACTGTGAGGTACAGAAGAGAAAGACTATGGGTCCTCTCGATCTGTGACACTTTACAGTGGGAGAGACAGATGTGAGGAAGTGATCTGCTTCTTGTCATTGTTCATCATCAACGAGTTATTCAGATACTCTAACAATGCTTCTGGTTCCTGTGGAAGCGTTTCAGCACACGGTGGTGACCTCTGCAGTTAGGGATATGACTGTACTTGTCCTTCACAGCAATATCAAGAAGTGAGAGAGAGGCAGAGACAGAGACCAACTTGGGAGACCATGGAGAAAGCTAGAAATCTCAAACAGGACAGGATCATGCACTAGCACCGGGGAGTGCAAACTTATCTCCCCGAACCCCCCTACCTGCTCCCCCCCCACTCTCCGTTCAGCTCCAGCGTCAAATGACAGGTCATTTTATGCCTGGTTGCCATGGCGATGTGTCGCTGGAATGCAACATAAGTGAAGTTACAGCGGCCTCACGCGATCCCCGGCATTTAATTTAAATGTCTTCGGGGAAGCGCGTGGCCTCTAACTGCCAACCCCCCCCCCCCCCAGAAATGATTGTGCACCCCTTCACCAACATGTAAAACAGTTGTGTGAAAAAGAAAGTACACCCTCTTTGAATTCTATGTTTTTACATATCAGGACATAATAATAATCGTCTGTTCCTTAGCAGGTCTTAAAATTAGGTAAATACAACCTCAGATGAACAACGACACATGACATATTACACCGTGTCATGATTTATTTAACCAAAATAAAGCCAAAATGGAGAAGCCATGTTTGAAAAATTGTAACGCTCGGCCTGCCCACAAGCCAGACGAGACCCCAGGAATTAGGTGGAAGGGAGTAATACCGCACACCTAGTAGCAAACAGGGGCACGGCCGGAGTGTGGAAGTAGCGTAGATGGTCCTGGAAACTAGAATGTAAATGGTACCGTACTTAACAGCTCCGGCAGAGAAGGGTAATGTTCGTAAGTCAAGGGTCCTGGGTTTGGAGAGGGCAGCGTAAACGATTGTCCGTAAGCCTGGGTTGAGGAGTGGAGAGAGCAGCGTAGTAGATTGTCCGTGTGCCGTGTCCAAGGGTTGTCGAAGTCTGCAGCGTAGAAAGTCTAAAGCGAAGTTCAAGGGTTCCAGAGAGCGGCGTAGTAAAGTCCAAAGCAAAAGGTCATATCCAGGGAGGACAGCAGAATGTCCAGGGACGGGAACGGTCACTGAAAAACAAGAGAGGCCAGGCAACAGCAGACAGCACCAAGGTACAGAAGCTGTGCAGAGCAAAGAGGAAGTGGTGAAGGGGGATTAAATAGGGGGCTGGGACCAATCAGTGGAAGGGGAGTGACAGAGGAGTGGCCCGAAGGAGGACCTGATAGGAGAGCAGAGTGGAGAAGTTTCGGACCAATCGGCGTGAGGGGAGGAACAGAGGAGTGGCCTAAGTAAGACCCAGATAGGGGAAAATTACCAGAGGCTTTGGGAGTGACCTGAGTGAGGGGAGGAGCGGAGGGACGGACAAGGGAAGGAACAGACAGGGAAGAAGGACCTGGGAGGCATAGCTGATGGGGAAGGGGCGTGCCAGGTAAGTGCGCAGCGTCAGAGGGGGGGGGGAGGATAGGAGAGACGTACCGGAGGGTTTGGGAGTAGACAGAAGAAGGGGAGGAGCAGAGGGACGGACAGGGGAAGGACCAAGCGGGGAAGAGGAACCTGGGAGACGGAGCTGAAATGGGCAGAGACACGCAAGGAGCGTGCGCCATGTCAGCGGAGGCGCCAATCAATGGCAGTCTGGGTACGCGCGCCCGTAGGGGTGACGCGCGCGGCCTGGAGGCGCAGGGACAGCGGGCAGCAGCGGGAAACGCCGCTGGGGAGCCTGAACGGCCTGTAAAAGGGGTAAGGAAGCGCTGGACGCGGGTATACCCGCAGCGCGGATCCTTACAAAAACTAAGTACACCCTTACGGCTTCCATAGGAATTAAGATGCTAAGTAGCAGACAGGTGCTGCTAATCAAATGTTCTTGATTAATTGATCATCAGCAAGTGTGACCACCTGTATAAAAGCCGACGTTTTAGCAGTTTGCTGGTCTGGAGCATTCAGGTGTGTGTTAACACATAGTTACATAGTAGATGAGATTGAAAAAAGACTTCCGTCCATCAAGTTCAACCTATGCTAAATTTAGACAACAGATACTTTATCCTATATCTATACTTATTGATCCAGAGGAAGGCAAACAAAAAACCCCATTAAGGGGAAAAATTAATTCCTTCCTGACTCCAAGAATTGGCAATCGGATTAATCCCTGGATCAACATCCTTCCCATGTATATTTATTTGGTATATCCCTGTATACCTTTCCCATCTAAAAAGATGTCCAACTGTCAGGGTCTCCTAGACCTCCTGCCTAGCCATAGCTTCTTTGTTCACCGGGTGTGCTGCTGCCTTCTGTTTGCTCTGGGTTCCTCTGTCTGCCTGTCTGTCTTTTTGTTGCTCCTGTCTCTGTCCTTTATAGCTTCTGCTTCCTGGTTGTTCAATTGCCTTTGCTTGAAGTCAGACTCCCATGCACATGCCTCTGATCCTGATCTGTTTCTGTACCTGTACCTGTATTATAGAAGTCTGTTCACAGTAAAAGCCCTTGCTGGTAATCTGGCTTGTCCCTGTTTGTTCCTGTTCTCAGTCCCTGCCCCCAGACCTGTCCTTGCTCCCCTGTCCTGTTCCAGTCTCCTCGTTGCCGACCTCTGCTTGTTACCTGACTTTGCTACCTGCCGCCTGCCTCGGACCTCTGCTTGTTTCCTGACTTCGCTACCTGCCGCCTGCCTCGGACCTCTGCTTGTTTCCTGACTTCGCTACCTGCCGCCTGCCTTGGACTCCTGCTTGTGACCCCTACTACACTCGTGCTGTTCCGGCCACCGAGATCCTACCCGCCACAGGAGTCTCCCGTGACAGAAAGCAAAGGCCACTTCTGGACCTCGCTGGAACAGATTCTTCTTCTGCCTGCACCCTTTCCTGCCTGCTGCTGCAGACCACATCCGCATGGTTGAAGAAAAGTACTTTCGTTTCTTTTTTGGAAATCCCAGTTGGGAAGGTTTTTTTTTTGCTGCTAAGTGTTCTGCAAGAATTATTGCGTTCATAACGAAAAAACATTTTTGCTGAGACTAGAACTGTTGCTGCAGAGACAAGTGCACCTTTCTTTGAGATTTTTCTTTTGTGCAGTGCCTGGGTTAACCTTTGCAGTACCTGTTGCCACCTTTTTAGACTCTGACTTTTCATTCCCTGGACAAGGCTTGTCTCTGCATCCCTGGTTGGACCACTGCTGTTCACAGGGTTCCCATTTCAAAAGACAAGAGTGCTTCCATTATTTTGTAACTGCATACTGTGATTTTTTCCTGCAATCTGTAGTTCTTTCTATGATTGGTTCTAAGGTTTCCGGTTTACCTGCAAGTTACCCTAAAGTTTGTTTCTCTGTAACCTGTGATATCCCTACGCCTGATATCAAAAGTTTCAGATTTAACTGAAGGGTTCTCTGTCTGATATTCCTATGTCCGATGTCAAAAGTTTCAGATCTAACTGCAAGTTTTTCTCTGTATTAGTTTCCTGCTGTCTATGATATTTCTATGCCTGATTTCTAAAGTTTCAGATATAACTACAGGTTTCTCTGTCTATGTTTTTTCCTTGCATTTATAAATCTCCGTGACTGATGCTAAAGTCTCAAAGGGTCAGCTCTCCTATCTTGTCTCTCTGTGTCTAATATTTCTGTTGTTCATTCTAATGCTTCTGCTTTTAAGACACATTTCCTCTTTACTGGTTTCTTGGGAAGTGTGGTTTCCCCATGTCTGAAATTATGGCTCCCACTCAAAAAACAGTCTTGAGCAGTAAATGTGAACACAGTACCACTGATTCTTCAGAACTTCTCAAAGCAAGGAAGAAAAAGAAAGATGTATTTAATCAAGAAAAAGATGTCCTAACTCAGACGCTTCAATCTGCACGGAAAGAGATTGATTGTCTTCATGGACGTTTAGATAAGGAGCAAGAAGCCAAGGCTGCACTACAGAGCGGTCTTTCCTCAGCAATTGCTCAGTGTGTTCTCCAGGAAAAAGAAAAGCACCAGTTGGAGAGTGACCTGGATGTCATGTCAGGTGAGCTGGAGAGGGCATATGCTGATGCTGCTGAGGATCAGCGCCTCGCTTCTAAAAGTAACGAATTCCTGGAAATCTCTATGAAGGAAATTGACAGGCTTAATACAGAGCTTAAAGTCTCCCAGGAGGAGATTTGCTACTTCAAAAAAGAGATGGAAGTCGTTCGGGAGGAGAGATGCTACTTGAAAACAGAGATACGTTCTATGAGAGACGCCTCCGAAGAGTTAAATAGAAGGTTTGAAACTATAAACCAAATGAGTAAGAACTTCTCTGTTCAAGCCAGTGAAGGAGATAAAAGACTCCATGAATCAGAAGAGGAGAAGAGACTATTGATAGAAGAAAAGTCAAGGATGCAATTAGCACTGGAAAAAGCAGAGGGTGACTGGGAAAAAGAAAAATATCAGTTGGAGAATGACAGAGTGATCTTGTCAAGTAAGCTGGAGAAGGCCTACGCTGATTCTGTCCAGTACCAGACTTTCATGGCTCAAGTTGACGCAGCACTGGAAGCATCTCAGAAAGAGGTTCACAGGCTTACTACAGAGCTGGAAGCCTCTAAGGAGAAGAGTTGCCACTTCAACACAGAACTATGTTCATTGAGAGAAATCTTCAAGGGTTAAATATCAGTTTTGAAACTGTAACCCAAGAGTGCACGAATCTCTATGCCCAAGTCAGTGAAGGAGATGAGAAACTCCATGAATTAGGAGAGGAGAAGAAACAGTTGGCCCGGGAAAAAATAGACGTGCAGACAGCACTGCAGGATACAGAGAGAGTGCTGCAAGAAGAACGTGTCTCCCTGGAGCAGCGCACACAAGCAGAAAATATGCTACAGAGTCAGCTGCAAGAACTGCATATACATCTGCAGGACACGAAAGAGAAAAGGGTGAATGCTGAGGAAAAGCAGCGAGTTCTACAGGAAGAAAGTTTCCAGACTGCCTACAAGGTAAAAATGCTGCAAGAGTATCTGAGTACCCAGTGTGTTCCCAAAGAGCAGCATGAGGAGCTGAAGGCCACACTGAGCATAACCATTGCCTCACTTGAGGAAGAGCTTAGAGCCCAGGTAACCCTGTATGAGAGGGAGCACAAGGCGGTCCAGGATCTGAAGCAAGACTTAGAGGAGCAGAAACACTGCTCCATCCTTAACAGCCAGTACACCCAAGAGAAAGAGACCTGGAAAAGACAAGCTGCTGAGACCATAGCAAAGGAATTTGCAGAGCTCCAAGACGTGATGAGGGATGCATGGAAGCGAGCTCAACATGATCACAGTGAAGAGAGGAAAGCCCTGAGAAGAGAATTGCAGGATGCACTTAAGCAGGGATCTCTCACTGAGGAGTGGAAATTGCAACAACACCTACAAATGAAAGAGCTAAAGCTGACAGCTGAACACACATCACAGTATCTCACAGCGCTACAGGCGCAGATCGCTGAGCTCAAGACACAGCTTGCCAAAAAAGAGAGGGAGGAGGTGTCCGTCCGTCAAGTGGCTGGCCTGACACTGCGCTGTGGGGTCAAGGTGACTGATGCCTGCAAAGTGATTAATCACACAGCCCATGAGAAGGCCCGGCTGCAGCTGGACAAAGTCTATGAGGCGTACCGGCAGCTACAGGTCAGAAATAAAGAAAAAGAAACACATTTAAGCCTTGTTCTAAGTCTGCTGGGAGATATGGAGTCACGACTCCACTCCAAAGAAGCTGAACTGACAACTGCTTTGAGTAGGAAAAGAAGTGCAGAAGGACAGCTTCAAGAGCTGAAAACACAAATAGCTGGTCTTTCATTGGGTGATACCACAAGATGGCAGTCACAAAAAGAGACCACGAAGAGTGAACTTAATGTCCCCATTGACTTGTATGGAGAGTCTGATGCACCTGTTCCTAAGGCCCATGTTCCTGATGTCCATGACACTGTGATTGAGTTGTATCTACCCATTGGGAAGTTCCTGATTCCAAAACTAAAAGAGATATGTTGGTCACAAAAAGAGACCACGGAAAGTGAACTATATGTCCCCACTGGTGCATGTGAAGAGCCTGTTGTATCTGTTCCTGATGCCCCTGCTATGACGTTAGATGGATTCCTTGCGAAGTTCCTTGCTATGCCTAATGTATCTGACGCTGATGCCTACGCTCCTGTAATAAGGATAAATGCACCTCTCACAGATTTCCCATCAGCACTTGACATACACACTAAGTTGGCCTTCCATCAAGGTTTCCCTGAAGAGCCTGGAGGATCGTCCGGAGAACGCTCTCGAGAGGGGGGAGTAATGTCAGGGTCTCCTAGACCTCCTGCCTAGCCATAGCTTCTTTGTCCACCGGGTGTGCTGCTGCCTTCTGTTTGCTCTGGGTTCCTCTGTCTGCCTGTCTGTCTTCTTGTTGCTCCTGTCTCTGTCCTTTATAGCTTCTGCTTCCTGGTTGTTCAATTGCCTTTGCTTGAAGTCAGACTCCTATGCACATGCCTCTGATCCTGATCTGTACCTGTATTATAGAAGTCTGTTCACAGTAAAAGCCCTTGCTGGTAATCTGGCTTGTCCCTGTTTGTTCCTGTTCTCAGTCCCTGCCCCCAGACCTGTCCTTGCTCCCCTGTCCTGTTCCAGTCTCCTCGTTGCCGACCTCTGCTTGTTACCTGACTTCGCTACCTGCCGCCTGCCTCGGACCTCTGCTTGTTTCCTGACTTCGCTACCTGCTGCCTGCCTCGGACCTCTGCTTGTACCTGACTTCGCTACCTGCCGCCTGCCTTGGACTCCTGCTTGTGACCCCTACTACACTCGTGCTGTTCCGGCCACCGAGATCCTACCCGCCACAGGAGTCTCCCGTGACACCAACCTTTTTTTGAACAAATCTATTGTATCTGCCATCACAGTCTCCATGGGTAATGAATTCCACATTTTAACTGCCCTTACTGTAAAGAACCCTTTCCTTTATTGCTGGTGAAATTTCCTTTCCTCCAACCTTAAGGGATGGCCCTGAGTCCTTTGTACTGCCCGCGGGATGAATAATTCTTTTGAAAGCTCCTTGTATTGTCCCTGAATATATTTGTATATAGTTATCATATCCCCTCTTAGACTCCTCTTTTCTAATGTAAATAAATCTAATTTAGGTCGCCTCTACTCATAAGTTAGAATGTCCATTCCCTTTTATTAATTTGGTGGCTCTTCTCTGCACTCTCTCTAGTTCCATAATGTCTTTTATTAGGATTGGTGCCAAAAATTGTACTCTATATTCAAAGTGTAGTCTTACTAATGCTTTGTAAAGGGGCATAATTATGTTTACTTCCCTTCCATCCATTGCCCGTTTGATGCAAGATAAGATCTTGTTTGCCTTTGCAGCTACTGCATGACTATGGGCACTATTGCTAAGCCTGCTGTCTACAAGCACTCCTAAATCCTTCTCCATCAAGGATTCCCCCAATATATCTCCATTTAATTTGTAAGTCGCCTTTTTATTCTTGTATCCCAAAACACAATGCCAAGGAGGAAAGACATCAGCAATGATCTTAGAGAATAAATTATTGCTGCCCATCAATCTGGGAAGGGTTATAAGGCCATTTCCAAACAATTTAAAGTCCATCATTCTACAGTGAGACAGATTATTCAAAAGTGGGAAACATTCAAGACAGTTGCCAATCTTCCCAGGAGTGGAGGTCCTAGCAAATTCACCCTAAAGTCAGACCGTGCAATGCTCAAAGAAATTGCAAAAAAACTAAGAGTTACATCTCAGACTCTACAGGCCTCAGTTAGCATGTTATAGGTCATGACAGTACAATTAGAAAAAGTGTAGAATAACCTCCTATGGCGCTGAGGGTAGAGAATGGGATGGAGTCTTGTGCAATGGTTTCTTCTTGTATGGGTAACCTCAGAGAGGGGGACAAGAGATAAACAAAAAAACACCACAATAGTGTATTACCCTTGAGACAACATATGCCGTGGTGGACAAGATACAAAGAGCATTTATTGGTTAAAACAATTGTAACCTCAATTGATATAAAACTTATGTTGAATTAATAAACAGTAGATTATTCTCCTGCTGAATAAGAAAATCCCTGACGAAGAAACCCATCAATTGGAGTTTCGAAACACGTAGGAAGGATTGTGGTCATCCAGGGACACCGTAGCTGTGCATACCAGACGGTGACGTCAGCGGAGGAGACGTTTGAAAAAACTCTGTTGGCAGCAAGACCACGAGGACTGCAGGAGATCTCCCCGCACTAACGGACGTTCTGCACCCCACGGCGAGCGGCTATTCCTGGCAAAAGACCCCGAACCACTGCACATGTCCTACTCATGGACGGTGAGTAGGATTTCAGTTTTTACCAAACGGCGGAGCAACACAGCTTCCTTAAGCACAAGCGCTTGGGAGCTTTTTCTTATTCAGCAGGAGAATAATCTACTGTTTATTAATTCAACATAAGTTTTATATCAATTGAGGTTACAATTGTTTTAACCAATAAAGGCTCTTTGTATCTTGTCCACCACGGCATATGTTGTCTCAAGGGTAATACACTATTGTGGTGTTTTTTGTTTATCTCTTGTCCCCCTCTCTGAGGTTACCCATACAAGAAGAAACCATTGCACAAGACTCCATCCCATTCTCTACCCTCAGCGCCATAGGAGGTTATTCTACACAAATCTTCTCATCTGGTTGGAAGATACCGGCTCAACCTCTCAGGCAGCTCCAGGACTACCTTCATCACAAACTGTATCACAGGTTTTGTTCCACTGTTTGTATCACTGTATAATATTGTTTACACTAGCGCTAATTTGCACTTATTATTTTACCACAATTAGAAAAAGACTGAACAAGTATGGTTTGTTTGGATGGGTTGCCAGGAGAAAGCCTCTTCTCTCTAAAAAGAACATGGCAGCACGGCTTAGGTTTGCAAAGTTGCATCTGAACAAACCACAAGACTTCTGGAACAATATTCTTTGGACAGACGAGACCAAAATTGAGATGTTTGGCCATAATGCACAAAGCCACGTTTGGCGAAAACCAAACAGCATATCAGCACAAACACCTCATACCAACTGTCAAGTACGGTGGAGGAGGGGTGATGATTTGACCTTGTTTTGCAGCCACAGGACCTGGAAAGCTTGCAGTCATTGAGTCGACCATGAACTCCTCTGTATACCAAAGTATTCTAGAGTCAAATGTGAGGCCACCTGTCCGACAGCTAAAGCTTGGCCGAACTTGGGTCATGCAACAGGACAATGATCCCAAGCACACCAGCAAATCTACAACAGAATGGCTGAAAAAGAAAAGAATCAAGGTGTTGCAATGGCCCAGTCAAAGTCCAGACCTTAACCCGATTTAAATGCTGTGGCTGGACCTTAAGAGAGCTGTGCATAAACAAATGCCCACAAACCTCAATGAACTGAAGCAAAGAAGAGTGGGCCAAAATTCCTCCACAACGATGTGAGAGACTGATAATGTCATAGTTAACGATTACTTCAAATTATTGCTGCTAAAGATGGTTCTACAAGCTATTGAACCATAAGGTATACTTAGTTTTTCACACATGGCTTCTCCATTTTGGCTTTATTTTTGTTAAATAAATCATGACACGGTGTAATTTGTCATGTGTTGTTGTTCATCTGACGTTGTATTAACCTAATTTTTAGACCTGCAAAGGAACAGACGATTGTTATTATGTCCTGATATGTAAAACCATAGAATTCAAAGAGGGTGTACTTTCTTTTTCACACAACTGTATTACATGTTGGTGCAGGGGTGCACAATCATTTCTGGGGTAGGGAAGGGGGTGGCAGTTACAATGGCCTCACGCTTCCCCGAAGTCATTTAAATTAAAAGCCGGGAATCGCGTGAGGCCACTGTAACTTCCCTTATCTTGCATTCCAGCGACACATCGCTACGGCAACCAGGCATCAAATAACCTGTGGCGTCATTTGACGCTGGAGCTGAACGGAGAGTGGGGGGTGGGGGGGTAGCAGGCAGGGGGTGCAGGGAGAAAAGTTTGCGCTCCCCTGTGCTAGTGCATGATCCCGTCCTATTTGAGATTTCTAGCTTTCTCCATGGTCTCCCAAGTTGATCTCTGTCTCTGCCTACCTCTCACTTCTTGATATGACTGTAAGGACAAGTAAAGTCATGTCCCTAACTGCAGAGGTCACCACCACGTGCTGAAACACTTCCAGAGGAACCAGAAGCATTGTTAGAGTATCTGAATAACTCGTTGGTGATGAACAATGACAAGAAGCAGATCACTTCCTCACATCTGTCTCTCCCACTGTAAAGTGTCACAGATAGAGAGGACCCATAGTCTTTCTCTTCTGTACCTCACAGTGACACCATAGAATTCAAAGAGGGTGAATTTTCTAATTCACACAACTGTAAGTGCTACATTAAATAGGAATAATGAGAGATGGGAGAGGTGTGATAAAAACCAGTAGAGCCGACCGGGCGTGTCTGCGAGTGCGTGCGTCAGAGCTGAGCGCGTCTAGGGGGGGGGAGGGATGTGATGGGGAGAGGGGGGTAAAGAAAGTGTGGGTGCGGGGAAAGGGGTGGTTAGGAGAGAGGGGGAGTGTGTGAGGGGGGGCAGTCTGCGCGAGGGGGGGAAATCCGTGTGAGGGGGGGCAGTCTGTGTGAGGGGGGGGCAGTCTGTGTGAGGGGGGGGCAATCTGTGTGAGGGGGGGGGGCTGTCTGTGTGGGGGGGGCAGTCTGTGTGAGGGGGGGGCAGTCTGTGTGAGGGGGGGGCAATCTGTGTGAGGAGGGGGGGCAGTCTGAGTGAGGGGGGGCAGTCTGCGTGAGGGGGGGCAGTCTGTGTGAGGGCCAACATCCATTCCAATCAGATATCACAACTCTGTATATAATATTCTGTTTCTGTATTTCTTATAAACCTTTAAAAGCTTGTAACATGTCCCCTGTGTATTGGTGCAATAACAGGTCTCATACCCCCTTCCATGTATGTTACACACACAGCTTCCCCCCTTCTCTGCCCCCTCACCCAGTAAGAATATTTAGCAGCAGCCATTCCCATGTGAGGTGGGTGCATGAAGCCCCCATGTAATAGTCAGGTCTCTGCACACAGTGTAACAGGAGATTAATGTAATCAGAGCCTCTGTGTAACTATATTACATACACATAAGAAACACATCACCTCCTACCTGGGGGCAGCTGCAGCATGTGGGGGAGGGGCTCTGTGCTCTGATTGGCTGCGCTCTGATCACATGGCACACAGCAGCCAATGAATGCTGACACCCTGAGCCTTTGCACGAATTGGCTGCTATCTGGCTTTTGATTTCCTTCTCAGCAGGGGCTTCTGGGAGTTGTAGTCCAGCTTCTGATCCTTTGTTGTAATTCTGAAGGTAGCAGGACTAGAAATCCCAGATTACTTGAGAGCTCATGACATCACTCAGAGCTCAGCCAATCAGAGCACAGAGCCCCTCCCCTCCCCCACATGCTGCAGCTGCCCCCAGGTAGGAGGTGATGTGTTTCTTATGTGTATGTAATATAGTTACACAGAGGCTCTGATTACATTAATCTCCTGTTACACTGTGTGCAGAGACCTGACTATTACATGGGGGCTTCATGCACCCACCTCACATGGGAATGGCTGCTGCTAAATATTCTCACTGGGTGAGGGGCAGAGAAGGGGGGAAGCTGTGTGTGTAACATACATGGAAGGGGGTATGAGACCTGTTATTGCACCAATACACAGGGGACATGTTACAAGGTTTTAAAGGTTTATAAGAAATACAGAAACAGAATATTATATACAGAGTTGTGATATCTGATTGCAATGGATGTTGGCCCTCACACAGACTGCCCCCCTCACACAGACTGCCCCCCCTAACGCAGACTGCCCCCCTCATACAGACTGCCCCCCCCTCACACAGACTGCCCCCCCCCCACACAGACAGCCCCCCCCTCACACAGACTGCCCCCCCCTCACACAGACTGCCCCCCCCTCACACAGACTGCCCCCCCCTCACACAGACTGCCCCCCCTCACGCAGACTGCCCCCCCCTCACACGGATTTCCCCCCCTCGCGCAGACTGCCCCCCTCACACACTCCCCATCTCTCCTAACCACCCCTTTCCCCATACACAGGGGGCATGTTACAAGGATTTAACGGTTTATAAGAAATACAGAAACAGAATATTATATACAGAGTTGTGATATCTGATTGCAATGGATGTTGGCCCTCACGCAGACTGGCCCCCCTCACAAAGACTTCCCCCCCTCACACAGACTCCCCCCCCCCCCCCCGTCACACAGACTTCCCTCCCCCCTCACACAGACTGCCCCCCTCATGCAGACTGCACCCCCACACACTCCCCCTCACTCCTAGCCACACCTTTCCCCGCACCCACCATTTCTTCAACCCCCTCTCCCCATCACACACCCCCCTCTCTAGACGCGCTCAGCTCTGACGCACACACACACCCCCTCACTCTAGACGCACTCGGCTCTGACGCACACACTCGCAGAAACGCTCGGTCGGCTCTACTGGTTTTTTATCACACCTCTCCCATCACTCATTCTTATATAATGTAGCAGTTACAGTTGGGTGTAGCGGGAGGCCTCTGTAACTGCCACTCCCCGTCCCCCCAAGAAATTATTGTGCACCCCTGCACCAACATGTAATACAGTTGTGTGAAAAAGAAAGTACACCCTCTTTGAATTCTATGGTTTTACAGGACATATTAACAATCGTCTGTTCCTTAGCAGGTCTTAAAATTAGGTAAATACAACCTCAGATGAACAACAACACATGACATATTTCACCGTGTCATGATTTATTTAACAAAAGTAAAGCCAAAAGGGAGAAGCCACATCGTTGCAAGATCTCTCACATCGTTGTGGAGTAATTTTGGCCCACTCTTCTTTACAACGTTGCTTCAGTTCATTGAGGTTTGTGGGCATTTGTTTATGCACAGCTCTCTTAAGGTCCAGCCACAGCATTTCAATCGGGTTAAGGTCTGGACTTTGACTGGGCCATTGCAACACCTTGATTCTTTTCTTTTTCAGCCATTCTGTTGTAGATTTGCTGGTGTGCTTGGGATCAATGTTTTGTTGCATGACCCAATTTCGGCCAAGCTTTAGCTGTCGGACAGATGGCCTCACATTTGACTCTAGAATACTTTGGTATACAGAGAAGTTCATGGTCGACTCAATGACTGCAAGGTTTCCAGTTCCTGTGGCTGCAAAACAAGGCCAAATCATCACCCCTCCACCACCGTGCTTGACAGTTGGTATGAGGTGTTTGTGCTGATATGCTGTGTTTAGTTTTCGCCAAACGTGGCGCTGTGCATTATGGCCAAACATCTCCACTTGGCAACTGTCTTGAATGTTTCCAACTTTTGAATAATCTTTCTCACTGTAGAATGATGGACTTTAAATTGTTTGGAAATGGCCTTATAACCCTTCCCAGATTGATGGGCAGCAACAATTGCTTCTCTAAGATCATTGCTGCTGTCTTTCCTCCTTGGCATTGTGTTAACACACACCTGAATGTTCCAGACTAGCAAACTGCCAAAACGTCGGCTTTTATACAGGTGGTCACACTTGCTGATGATCAATTAATCAAGGACATTTGATTAGCAGAACCTGTCTGCTACTTAGCATCTTAATTCCTATGGAAGCAGTAAAGGTGTACTTAGTTTTTCACACATGGCTTCTCCATTTTGGCTTTATTTTGGTTAAATAAATCATGACACAGTATAATATGTCATGTGTTGTTGTTCATCTGAGGTTGTATTTACCTAATTTTAAGACCTTCTAAGGAACAGTCGATTGTTATTATGTCCTGATATGTAAAACCATAGAATTCAAAGAGGGTGTACTTTCTTTTTCACACAACTGTTTTACATGTTGGTGTAGGGGTGCACAAACATTTCTGGGGTGGGGGTGGCAGTTAGAAAGGCCTCGCGCTTCCCCGAAGGCATTTAAATTAAATGCCGGGGATCGCGTGAGGCCGCTGTAACTTAACTTATCTTGCATTCCAGCAACACATCGCTACGGCAACCAGGCATCAAATGACCTGTAGTGTCATTTGACCCAGGAGCTGAATGGAGAGGGGGGAGGGGAGGCAGGCAGGGGGTGCAGGGAGAAATGTTTGCACCTGTTTGAGGTTTCTAGCTTTCTCCATAGTCTCCCAAGTTAGTCTCTGTCTCTGCCTACCTCTCACTTCTTGATATGACTGTGATGGACAAGTAAAGTCATATCCCTAACTGCAGAGGTCACCACCATGTGCTGAAACGCTTCCACAGGAACCAGAAGCATTGTTAGAGTATCTGAATAACTCATTGGTGATGAACAATGACAAGAAGCAGATCACTTCCTCACATCTGTCTCTCCCATTGTAAAGTGTCACAGATAGAGAGGACCCATAGTCTTTCTCTTCTGTACCTCACAGTGACACAGCCAGAAAAAGCCCTTATTGCTTGAGATCTGTAGATCTTACCCATTCTGTTTGGTTCCAGAGCCCACCATGGAGCATCTGACTAACTCGATTATGATGGACAAGAAGCAGATAGCTGAGGAAATCTTGAATCACACCCTAGACATCATCTACCTGCTGACTGGAGAGGTGAGGGCTTCTACAGAAGGTCATAAGGGCACCCCTCGTATCTCCTTCTGTATATAAGGACCCTGCAGTGCATCTGTGTTTCTTTGAGATTACATCTGTACCTCCCACTGAAACCCCATGTTTGTTGAAAAGCACAAACATATCCGCAATAACTTTAAATCACAACAGTATTATCTTCTAAATAAAGTAGCACAGATTATATTTTAGTGCAGGATACTGTTCTGTTTGAGGCTTCCTGAAATGTGGTAACTTTCCTCATAGTATTTCAGGTTGGTCTCTCTCCTATTATTGATGTGATAGGACAAGTACAGTCACTATTCCTAACTGCAGAGGTCACCAAGTGGAGAAACACTCCCACAAGAACCAGAGCTCATTCTTGGAGTTCCTAAGTAACTCACTGATGATGAAAAAGTACAAGGAGCTGATGACTCCCTCATATCTGTCCCTCCCACTGCAAAGAGACACAGATAGATATGCCCCATAGTCTTTCTTCTATGTACTTCAAAATGCACAGTGACACAGACAGAAAATGCCCTTATTCCCTATATCTCTACTTCTGACATCTCCCATGTTATCTTTTGTCCCAGAGACCATTCTTGGAGCATCTCACTGACTCTCTGATGATGAACACAATTAACAATGAGAAGATGACTGAGAGGATCTTGAATCACACCCAGGAGATCATCTACCTGCTGTCTGGAGAGGTGAGAACTGCTGTACAGATGCAGCGGCCGTTATTCGAACACATCAGGCGTTGTATACCTCGGAATACCCATGTCATGGCACGGGATTTCTTCCAAGTGTACCGCCCCTTCCCGTCTTAGGACGCGAGTGCAGAAAATTGCATTTTAGTGTTAAACACTGAGATTGACACAGTAGCACAGTACTGTACACATTACATTTCATTGCACAAAAAGAAACAGAATCCATGCACAAACAAAGCAACAACGATAAGCGTGTGTGCCTGGGGGGCGAATGGCCACGTTAATGCCGCGTGGAGTACAGCAGCGCACACGAAAACGGCTCCGTAATTTGTTCGAATAACGGCCGCTGCATCTGTATAATGTCATAGTGTCATAGCGCGTATGTGTGTTACTTTGAGAACCGATGTCCAGAGACAGATGCAGTTATTCAATGACAGAGCTTGGGACAGACAAGACAACTTTGTGCATAGGGAGAGCACAAAATAATAAAGGGACATGACTAGGTAAAAGGAGAGAACAGATAAAGTTGATCAACCATGAGTTTGGACACAATAGAGGATTTTGCTAGTGAGCAGATAGTTCCATTGATTGGCTTTTGTCGGAGATGAAATGAAGGACCGACCAGCCACGTTACCAAATACTGTCACAAACATATATCACCTACTTGACAAGAACCCTATAATTGTGGAAAGCCTGCAAGAGGCGAGACCTACAAAAAACAATCGATCTGGAATGCTATGGCCGCATGTAGAGTGCAATCACGGAAGCTAAAAGTCAGAAAAAGGAGCTCACAGAGCTCTGGCGCATCCAGACATTCATTTAAACAAGACAACACGGGCAAGGGCCAATTACTGTCGAACAGAGCCATGAAATTTAAGAGAGCCCATATTGAAGCGGAGGAGCAAAGTGTCACGGCTGCATCCACCGCTGCCTCTGCACGTTGGAACAACAATTTGGAAGCAAACTTAGAGGTTTACATGTAGAAAAGGAAGCAGTTGCTGCTGAAGCCCAAGGTGAGATCTTTGAAGCCAGAAGACATGATGGCGGGGAGCACTGGAGAAATCCAATAGCTTCAGAAGATCCAGCACACCAGAGACTATTTAATAAGTCATGCCAGTATGAACGCCAGTCCACCATCTCTACCCGATGAGAAGGGTATTACAGATGCCAAAGCTATGGAGACTCAACATGAATTAGAGGAACAGCATCTTCAAGCATAAGCTACATCTACCAGAGTGAACCACACATGCACTACACCAAGCTCGCAATCAGGTTAACACAGAGAACACCCTTTCTCATACTTACACACACTCACATTACATCCACTGCACATAAGAGACGACTGCATGGTTCCCCTCAGCAAGGACTATTCCACATAACATATACCCAACACACACACCAAAGGCATCCAATAAACCCTTCTCCACCTTACGATTCAATGTTGTGAACCAATATGATGGACAGAGCAACATACCCAACTACAACAGCCCACATCTTCAGCCCTAGGTACACCAACCGTATCTAGTACAAGCTATTTAAAGAAACGAAAGACCAGTCACAAGATACAAAAATACTAGAGCACCTATCTCAGTCCATATGACACACGTGACGCCAACAGAGTAGTTTTTCCTGAAAATTGCCGGGTACCCGGTGGAAAAATAGAAAATTTGCAAGACCAGGTACCAAGTACCCGGGCCAGACAGCTTTGAATTACCTGCAGCCGGCAGCAGAGGGTGAGGAGAACCACGGTAACATTGTGGGAGCAACGGCAGACATCCTGGTGGCGGTGGCAGCAGAGAACATCAATTTTGAACTAGTGGGAGCAGCGGAACACATCCTATCACAGCCAGTGCCGGTGGGAGCCGGGGAACGTTACCGGAGCAGGAGCATTAATATTGGACAGCCAGCTCCTTATCCTTCGCAGCGGTCCTCATCACCCTCCACCGCTGGCTACAGGTTAGTCTCTTCTGCTGGTCTTCTCCTGCCGTTCTCCAAGAGGAGGACTGAGGGAGCAGAGCAGAACGGAAATTTCCAGACACCGGGTCACAGCCCCCTGGGTAATTTCTGGGTTCCCAGTACATCACTACCATAGAAGAACCCAGGAGCCTATTCAAGGAACTTGGAGTTTGCTTCAAATGCTGCGCTTCCACAAGTCACCTCTTCAGAGACTGTAAAGACGCTATCAAATATACAGAGTGTGACAGTGACATGTAGCAGCTTTATATCCAGAAACAATTAAACCTAACTGACTCAAGGCCCCCAACCCTGTTTCAAAGTATGGTGGAGAGGGAGAAGAGAAAATAACACCACCATCAGTCACATCCAAGTGCACCAAGGTTTGTGGACAAGGGCGTGATGCGAGATCCTGCTCTAAAATATGTCTTGTAGTACACCCCGAGTGACAACCTGAAAGGGCTATAATAGTGTACACTATCATTGATGATCAAAGCAACTGATCTTTAGCTAAGTCAGAGTTCTTTGACTTGTACAATATATAAGACAATGCTTTCCCCTACACACTCAGAACATGCGCAGGACTGATGGAGACAACAGGTAGTAGAGCAAATGGCTACATCACGTGTTCCATAGATGGTAGAACAAAAATACCACTTCCTACTCTATACGAGTGTAGTCAGATGCCAGAAAATAGCTAAATTCCCACACCAGACATGGCACGTCATCACCCTCACCTCAAAAGAATAGCTGATCGTGTCCCACTGTTAGACCAAGAGACCCAGGTCTTACTACTGCTTGTCAGGTATATCTTGAGTTTATACAAAGTCTGCAAACACGCAATGGATCCCATAACACCCCGAATTCCCAAAGTCTTGACCTGGGATGGGTGATTGTGTGTGACGTATGCATTGCCAAAGTGCACAGACCTGACATCGTTGATGCCCTATAAACAAACATTGGATAATGGACATGCATCTCTTTTCAAACCAAGTCCTAACCACTTCGACTTAAAAGTAGGGCTTGGCAAAAAGGAAAAACAAAGGCATTTCACTGAAACTTACAGAGATATCTTTACATGAGAGAAGTGTGGAAATGGTCTAGGATGTACAGCATTGCAGACAACAAAAGACAATGATAAACCAGCTCCATCGATGGAAGACAGATTTACTGAGGATGATGGATAAAGACCTCTTTACAGACGAATCAAACAGTTTGGTGACCTGCTTACATATCGTTCACACAGAGGATTTCTCCCGAACAACAGAGAACAGGCCCTCTCTCTAGACTTGCTTTGCTGCGTTACAACTTGGAAAGGAAGCCAGAGACAAGCGTCACTTTATGGACTTCAGGCATAAGATATTCGACAGTGGTTAGCAGAACCCACTCCTCCACTGAAGGAAGGCGAAGAATGCTGGTACCACCATTATTTGGTGTTTACCACCCTCATAAACTTGGTCAAATCCGGGTGGTATTTGATTCAAGTGTTCAATTCCAAGGAGTCTCCTTAAACTATGTTCTCCTTACTGGACCAGACTTAACGAATAGTCTTATAGGAATGTTAATCTGCTTTAGAAAGGAGGGGGAAGGATTCAAACAGGAAAAAGACGGTGCACAGACAAAAAAAGGTAACGCTGGCCGTGGTGACCAAGAACAATGTTTATTGATTAAAATCCAAAAACGTGGTGCTTGCAAGTTCTCTAACATGTTTCGTACGGCTTAGGTGCTTTGTCAAGCCTTCTGATTTGAGCCGTCTGTGGAAATCCAGAACTGAGATACTCCATTGCTTCATTTCTGTTCATGTTCCTACAATAAAACATCAAAAGTTCAAAGACTCCATTTTGTATGAAATAAGGAATCATTATCTGCCCGTCTTAATTTATTAAGCCTCAGTAACCCTGAGACAGAAATATAGATACATATAGATACAGCTCAACCCCGTTATAGCGCGGTCCTCGGGGGCCACCTGATCCGACCGCGCTAGAACCGGGGTCGCGCTAATTTAAAAAAAAATGGCCGCAACGCGCCCGATCGGGAGGAAGGAGGGAGGGAAGGAAAAGGTGGCCGGAAGCCCTACACGTCCCCCAGCAGCGGCCCTCCGAGTCCAGCCGCAACCTGCTCCTTACCTCCCACACCCACCACCGGCATCCACTTCCTCCCCCACCCCCCGAGGCCCCCACACCTACCGGCCCTCCGTGCACGCCCTCCACGGCATAAACAGTTTTGGGCCTAGCCCATGCGGCCCTCCGAGTCCCAGCCTGCTCCTCACTCACCCCCCCTACCGGCATCCACACCACCCCCCCTCCTCCCGACACCCCTCCTCCTGATGCCAGCTCTGCTCCGATCTCAGCAGCCGACACCAAAGGTAGGGAGTGGGAGGTGTGCTGTGCTGTGAGAGTGTGCTGTGAGAGTGTGCTGTGAGAGTGTGCTGTGAGTGCTGTGTGCTGTGAGTAGTTTGCAGTGCAGTTCGTGTGTGCAGAAAGTGCGTGCAGCGAGATTGTGCGCGCAGCGAGCAGTGTTCAGTGAGTGCTGCGAGTGTGTGCAGTGTGCAGTGCAGTGAGAGTGTGTGCAGTGAGAGTGTGTGCAGTGAGAGTGTGTGCAGTGAGAGTGTGTGCAGTGAGGCAGTGTGAAACAAAAATGTAAATTTTTTTTATTTATTTTTTTATTCGGGGTCCATGCTAAAACCGCGTTATAACGGGGTTGAGCTGTATATAGATATAAATGAATAAACAGAGCCTGTTAAGGTAATTACCTGAATCGTGGTCCCTCAGAATCACAACAAAACACCAAATATCCTAGCCAGCACAGATGACCTATAATAACCACTAAATTGTGCAAATTTTGTATGGGGGTGATGGCTCTGATGGTGGGTAAAATGTGAGATGTGGCTAAATAATATATTGTAAACAATTTTAAAATGTAAAAGTGGTTGGCGCATGCCCCTTTGCAGACTAAAAAAAGTTGCCCACCCAGCTTTACAATACCGGCAAATCGGTGATTAGCTGGCAGGGAACTTCCCACGCTCTGATAGGCTGTAGAGGTTTGTGAATGGGACACTGAAACCCATAAGGAGCCTTCCAGCCAATCAGAGGGGCAGATTCCAAGCGCCAAACCAACAGCGGCAAATTCAAAGGTGCTCTGTGCTCAATAGACGCGAGCCGGCTTCAAAGATTTTGAGTGAGAAAAGTTTCTAAGTCCCGCTTTTTGAGAACGTAGCGGTCGCGGCTGACATTGCATGCCGAAATCAGTTCCAGGAGTATGTGAGTACCTCCCGGCCATTGGAAAGGGCTCCTACAGAGGTCATTTTTGTGAATTTTGTTTAAAGGACTATTTTATTCTTTAGCCCCGTTACCAGTAAGTGTGTTAACCCTGTAAATTGTGTTACATTGTGTTTATTTCTTTTCCTGAAATACATGACAATTTATTTTACCTCCTTGCTTTGCTCAATCAATGATCCCGGTATAAAAGGTTTTGATAATCCTGGTCTCCCGTGACAGGTGAGCAAACTTTTTACGCGCGAGCCCCCCTTTTCATCTATGATATTAGTGTGGCCCACCCTGCCTGATTTAATCCAAATCCACTTGAGAAAAAAGTTTATTAAATCGGTATCGATATACAATATAAATGTGAATACAAATACGTCAAAAAAACTTGCATAATACAACATTTAAAAAAAAGGCAAAATGTGCCAAATTTTATATGGGTTTTTAAAGTAATTAATTTCCTCTCATCTCATATCCCCTCTCCTCATGTCTCATCTCATACACAACTCTTTCATTCTGTAGGAATACGTAACTGTGAGGAACAATTCCCCCCACAGCAGCATCCACCTGCTAACTGGAGAGGTGAGCACTGCTGGTGCATGTTACATTATACCAGATTCATGACTGTTCTGTCCCAAGTTCACTGTGGCAAGTGAGTAGAGACAGGCAGCTTAACTCACTTCCTTTTGATGCACACAGAGTCCTTATTTTCTTCTGTAATCTCTATTGTAGAACAACAGTAACAAAAAGGAGTGAAGACTGGACAGGTAACAAATATAAGGGAGGGGTCAATTATATTAACTTTACCAGAGGAGATAGGTGAGGTGACTTCTCAAGGTGGCTGCTGGCTGCAAGAGACAGTATGCTTGCCTGTTCAAGCAGGAAATATGACAAGGAGAAACCAACAGCCAGGGGTCTTGGAACATACCAAATCAGAGCCAGTGCAGCATTTGCTAGGCAACAGGCAGACAGGGAGGGAAAGTAGTTACATTAGTAACAATAAACACTGGGGAGAGACAGCAGTCACATAACAGGGAGAAAATACTAACGGGACAGAATAATGACCCTTTACTGACCACGCTCTGTCTGGACCTGTGTGTATTATTCTATCTTCTCTCTGTGATTCTCTGCATGTTGTTGTATTTCTGTCTCTTTATAAGTAATTACAGAATAAATTGCTCTACGTGAACGCTGAATGGGATTCTCTCTCTCAGGTACCTATAAGGTGTGAGGATGTTGCTGTCTATTTCTCTATGGAGGAGTGGGACTATATAGAAGGACACAAGGGGCTTTACAAGGACGCAATGGTGGAGAATTACAAGTCCCTCAAATCTTTGGGAATCCCATTAAACAGGAGTTCAGGTAGAACTATGTTTAAAAAAAGTTCATAGCTTCCTGCTAGATTCAATAGAAGTGACATACAGACAAACTCACGTGTAACAAAAATGGTAGAGATGAAAATAAAAAAGGGAGGAGAACAAAAAAGAAACAATAGTGCTATTTGTTTCCAAAAGTTAATTGGTGTATTAACTAACATCCAATGGTTGCACTAACGTTTGGGAAGTTTTTTTAAGCATTTAGCATTTGAGGAGTCTCTCCTTTAGGTCTCTCCTTTAGCTCTCCCCTCGATCACTCTCCTGCACAAATCCTCTAGGGTCGCTCAGGCTGCAGACACAGCTTCCCTATAGTGTAGTTTGGATTCCACCCTCTAACCTACTTGCCGAGATGCTCCGTCTGCGTGTGGTTGCACATGCGCACTCAGTCCTTCACGTGCAGGAATGTCAATGGGGGCTGGGAAATGTCTTCTGTTTACGCGGCTATCTCCATCCTACGCATTTCGCCGGGGTACTCAGCTTCATCAGGGAAGCCACAGGGTTGCACTGCTACTAAATCCAGCTGGAAGCTATGAGCTCTCATGAACTTTTTTGGACTTATTTGCTTACCCTCCAGTGGAGGATGGATATTGAGTTGCTACACCAGCTGATTTATTGCTTAAAAGCTATCAATTGTTGTTTTAGTTAGCTGTTTTTTCTTAGAGTTTTTATAGATGTTTTACATACATTCACCAGCATTATATATTTATATCATATATACTTTTTTTCAATATTAATGCACTTTGTTAATCATTTAGTATTTAGTTGAGTAGCGCTTTTTGAATAGTTATATATAGAACTATGTTTGTTTGTTATGGACTTGAACCAAAATATCCCACTCAAGGTTGATGCCAATTATGTAAAAGATATGATCAGCAGAGACACAAGTTTGCAGTCTCTCTCTCTGCTGTGTTAGCAGAACACTGTCCCAAGTGTATTAAAATGGCGACGTAACCCTTGTGGGTAGAAAACTCTCAATTAAAATGTTTTTCTATCTTAATTTATATGTGAATCCTATGAAGATAGGGTCAATTAATTTTGCGATGGGACAAATCCATAAAAGATTCTTAAGAAAGAATATATATCTTTTAACTGCTATAATGTATGGTGTAAATGTTTAATCCTCTATTGGAACTAACAGGCCTCCACTATGAAAATCTTGATATTGTAACAATTAAAGTGCAGGGAGAGGATGAGAGAGGGGAACAGGATATTCAACCGGGGCAAATCCACCCAGACACCAGTGCAGGTGAGTAACATACAGGATAATAATCTCCATGGAACATGGGTCAGAATTAGTAAATAGTCTCCCTGAGTTCTTAAATGTTTAGTTAATATGACTATGTTTGACTGTTTAAAACCATTTAAAATAGTTAGTATTTATATTCCAATGTTAATTTCTAAAACATACTGTACAGGACACCTACAAGCTCATATTGAACCCCCAAAATAACCACAACATATATATATAAGCATATAAGTGTCACAGAGGAGTGCTACTGAGCATGGCAATATATATTTAAAACCAGAGACAGAACATGAAACACAGACAGAGCTCAGTGCACATCCAATGAAACTTATACATGGTACAGTGCCTAAATATATATGTATAGACTAGCTGAGAGACCCGGCGTTGCCCGGGAGGTAATGAGCGCGCGCGTAAGTCGGTGGGTGTGTGCGCGCGCGTCAGTCGGTGGGTGTGCGCGCGCGCGTCAGTCGATGGGTGTGCGCACGCGCGTAAGTCGGTGGGTGTGCGCGCGCGCGTCAGTCGGTGGGTGTGCGTGCGGGCGTCAGTCGGTGGGTGTGCGCACGCGTCAGTGGGTGGGTGTGCGCGCGCGTCAGTGGGTGGGTGTGCGCGCACGTCAGTAGGTGGGTGTGGGCGCGCGTCAGTCGGTGGGTGTGCGCGAGCGTCAGTCGGTGGGTGTGCGCGCGCGTCAGTCGGTTGGTGTGCGCGAGCATCAGTCGGTGAGTGTGCACGCGCGTCAGTCGGTGAGTGTGCACGCGCGTCAGTCGGTGGGTGTGTGCGTCAGTCGGTGTGTGTGCGTCAGTCGGTGTGTGTGCGCGAGCGTCAGTCGGTGGGTGTGCGTCAGTCGGTGGGTGTGCGCGCGCGTCAGTCGGTGGGTGCGTGGGTGGGAGACGGTGGGTGACTTACCTTGACCGGGTGGTGGTTCCTGGCGGCAGACGGTTCCCCTCCTGGCACTGATATCCCCGTGGCATCTGGCTGGGGCAGGAGGTGGGTTCGGGAAGTTGGCGGGGGGGCAAGAGTGGCAGGCTGGGCACTTCATGGCTCCCAAATTTGTGCAGGGGCAAGAAATGGCGCCGCGCAGGAGACACGCGGCCGCCCCAGCGCGAGCATACTCTCCCCCGGCACCACCCACCCCAAACACACCACCACAGCCCTCCTGCTGTGCTGGAGGCTGCACCACGCGGGGAACCTGCGCACCCGGCCCCCGATTACGGCCGGAGCCCCCACCCCAACCGTCAGCCAACAGTAGCCGGACCACTGGGGGAGAAGGCAGCACCGCCGCGCGGGAGACACGCGCTCCCGGCCGAGCACACCGACCATCTGCTGTGATGGAGGCGGCACTGCGCGGGCAACGCACGCCCCCCATCCGTCGAGTGGGAGGAGATCAAGCGGCCGCACCAACGGCTCCCAGGCATCATTAGGACGGGAGGGCGGCTCGCAACCAGCAAGCGCACGGTGATCCCCCCCCCCCCCCCCCGTGCCGGCATCAACCGCGCAGGCCCAACCGGACAACGGGACTCCTGGTAAGATCGGGCACAGGGAGAGGGAGGGTGTGGGGGGTGTGGAAGTTGAGGTGCGGTCCAGCTGATGGGGGAGAGTGAGGGGCACCGGGAGGGGATTGTGTGTGTGTGTGTGTGTGTGTGTCCCTGTGTGTGTGTGTGTGTGTGTGTGTGTCCCTGTGTCTCCTTTGGCCCGTCACTCCGCCTCAGGCCAATGAGAGGTGCGGGGGCGGGCGGGCCAAGGGACCAATGAGATTTCCCCTAGGGACACCGGACATCCAGACAGGCATACAGTGCTTTCAATTATATAGTATAAGATATCTTTTGAATAAAATGGTCTTTTCGTTTAACTCTTTGGCCAAAGTGTTGTAAGCCCTTGAGCCAGTACACGGCAGATCACATCTCAAGTGTACCTAACACTAATATAAATTCTTCATAACCTGTGCATTACCAGGAAGAATGATCTATATATAAGTATCAAATAATGTTTGTGTGTGTGTATGTCTGCTGGACAGCTCATTGGCCTCCGGGCCAGGCAGGGAGAAGAGACACACACGCACACTCTCCTCACACCGTGACCGCGTGCGCCTCTGACCAACACCGCACACCATGAGCACACACACACACACACACACCACCCTTCCCCTCTCCCGGTAGCCGTCACTCTCCCCCCTCAGCCGGACAGGCCCCCGCACCTTCCCTGCTGCAAGCTTCCCGGTGGCTCGCGTTCACAGGTGCAGAGAGGGGGCGCATGCGCAGCGCTCCCCGGACGGGAGGAGGGAGAGCAGAGAAGGGCTAGGCTCGCAACAATCGGAGGAGCGCGGGAGAGAGGAGCGGTGCTGTGAGTCCTGGCAGAGGGGAGGGGGCTTTGTGGTCCGTACCTTCGTAAGAATACAGGGGAGGGGGCTTTGTGATCCTGTAACAGGGGAGGGGGCTTTGTGTGTGTGTGGGGGGAGGTGGGGACGGACAGTGTGTGGGGGGGACAGTATGCTGGGGGGGCAGTGTGTATGTGGGGGGGGACCACAGTGTGTGTATGGGGAGAAATGTGTGGGGGACACACACAGTGTGTGAGTGTGGTGGGAAGGACGACAGTGTGTGTGTGTGTGTGTGGGGGGGACGACGACGACAGTGTGTGTGGGGGAACGTGTGTGTGTGTGTGTGTGTGTGTGTGTGTGTGTGTGTAGAACACTGTAGGGGGGGGGGAGGGAGCTGCGCAGGGGGGGAGGAAACACACAGAGAGGGGGAGTGGAGAGAGAGGGGGGAGCGGTAAATTGTACTCCCGAGCAACACCGGGTCTCTCAGCTAGTTTATAATAAATCTGTCAAAATTAGATTCATAGTTCTAAGTCTGATTGAAGCTCTTATTAACCTGTACATTAGCAGGAAAGGCACTCTGTATTAGATTTGTCACAATCAAACTGCAAGCAAGCAAGTTCCCCTGAGAGTGGGAGATGCAAGAGTGAGCTTTTAACCATTTAAAAGTGGGAGGGGGTGAGCTTCAAACTAGGTAGGAGGAGCTACCCTCCAATCAGCTAAGACCAGCGGAACAGGAATTGTAAAACATACAGGATACCTACAAGCTCATATTGAACCCCCAAAATAACCACAACATATATATAAGCGTATAAGTGTCACAGAGGAGTGCTACCGAGCATGGCAATATATTTAAAACCAGAGACAGAACATGAAACACAGACAGAGCTCAGTGCACATCCAATGAAACTTATACACAGTACAGTACCTAAATATATATATATATATATATATATATATATATATATATATATATAGGGAAAAAGAGAGGAGAGAGCGCACGCCCATAGCGTAAAATAGTAAATTTAATGAGGGGAAGGGGAGGAGGGGGTAAAAAATGCACTTACAAAAGTACAATAAAAACAAGCATTGCGTGATTAATAATCACCACCATCCGGTTAATACTGCATCATTTTGGGGCAATCCCAGTCTCAGAGTATGAAGGATCGACGTCCCAGCAGGTATCCAGGGCAGGTAAATGCTGTATACGAATCCAAGAAAGTGGCTCCGTTTTCTTCAGCCTCTGTAGCACTCACGCATGGATCAGTCTACTGATCCATGCGTGAGTGCTACAGAGGCTGAAGAAAACGGAGCCACTTTCTTGCAGCCCTCTGATTGGATGGTTGTAATGTTTCCAGGCTCGGATTGGTTGTAGTATTTCATGAATGAATATGAAATACTATAAGAAGCCCAGCAGCCAAGGTGTAAATAATCAGTCTACTGATCCATGCGTGAGTGCTACAGAGGCTGAAGAAAACGGAGCCACTTTCTTGGACTCGTATACAGCATTTACCTGCCCTGGATACCTGCTGGGACGTCGATCCTTCATACTCTGAGACTGGGATTGCCCCAAAATGATGCAGTATTAACCGGATGGTGGTGATTATTAATCACGCAATGCTTGTTTTTATTGTACTTTTGTAAGTGCATTTTTTACCCCCTCCTCCCCTTCCCCTCATTAAATTTACTATTTTACGCTATGGGCGTGCGCTCTCTCCTCTCTTTTTCCCTTTAGATTCCCTGTGGACGTGGTTTGTCCATATTGAGAGCAGCCGGAGACCCTCTACACCAGCACCCACAATTTTTACTGGAACTATTTCTGAGGACTGGTTTATCACTTTTTCTTTGCTTTTTTTCTGTATATGTTGTTACTTAGTTTTATGTAGAATTTCTCCATATGGTTTACAGGTGTAATATTTTTTTGTGCTATAGTAATAATTAAGGGATTCATTATTAGTATTTACACTGTGTAGATATAATATTATATTATATATTCTTAGCAAGTTTATTCACTTTAATATTGTTTTCACACTTATCAGAGGCGCTGCTTTCTTTCTCTGTTTTGTCATATATATATATATATATATATATATATATATATATATATATATATATATATATATATATATATATGGTTATTTTGGGGGTATATATATATATATATATCTTTTGAATAAAATGGTCTTTTAGTTTAACTCTTTGGCCAAAGAGTTGTAAGCCCTTGAGCCACTACACGGCAGACCACATCTCAAGGGTACCTAACACTAATATAAAAAGATATCTATACATATATATTTAGGCTCTGTACCGTGTTTAAGTTTCATTGGATGTGCACTGAGCTCTGTGTTTCATGTTCTGGGTTTTTACTTAATAAGTATCCTTGCTTCTCGGTGCACCTTTCTGCCTATCTTTTTCTCTTCATCTAATCCCACCTGTTTGGATGAATCCCAATATTCGCCCCCGAATGTTGCTGAAATACACCGGACCCCTCTGAAGAAAAGTATTTTTGTCTAGACTTGTTTGTGACGGTAAGGGGTAACCAGGCTATACAATAAAGGTTTAAATCCATCTGGGGTCCCTGGCAGCTTCCTAGCAACATAAGCCAGGGGCCAGGATGATACATGTAAAAATAAAGTGAGCCCTGCTTTTCCTGTTTACATGTTCTTTTTGCCCCAGACTCATGAAACTTTGTGTGTGTAAGTTTTAGGTGGGATATTTGGGTAGAAATGCAATCCTTTTGTTTGCAGGAGTCCGGGGGCTGGAGCTACCGGTAGTCCCCTAATTACCCACAGCGAGCAGACATGATTTGCCGGTACATGGGGTGAATTACACCCGGGCTGCCCAGTGTTCCCTAGACTGCTGGGACTTTTATAGACGGTACTCTGCGGGGGGCTAGTGGGCTACCAATTTGTGGTGCCGCTAAGTCTGCCTGGCCATACTTGAAAGCCACAGATGCTGCCAGAGGTGTTACAGCAATTTGGGCAGGATGGTTGAGTGGAGTACCCACGTCCGGGAAACAATGCAAGCCATCGCGGCTAGCATTAGCCTTCCCAGGCTTGGAGGCACCTAACCCATCGGGTGGCTTCTGAATAACAAGTGGCTAAGGTGGCAAACTCGCCCATGCCATTGTTACAGTCAGAAGAACCGCTTGCCTGGCTTTAGAAGACTGGCAGCCCTCTGATTGGATGGTTGTAATGTTTCCAGGCTCGGATTGGTTGTAGTATTTCATGAATGAATATGAAATACTATAAGAAGCCCAGCAGCCAATCCGGGCCGCAGATTCTAAGCGCCAAAACAGTAGCAGCAGCAAATTTGAACTCACCAAAAGATGCTCTTGGAGAAATAGCAGTGACCGGCTTCAGAGATTTTCGAGTCAAGAAATTTTCTAAGTCCTACTTTTCGGGGCCAAATTCTGAGAAGAGAACGTAGCGGATGGAACTACACGCCGAAAAGAGTACCAGGGTGTTTGGTACCATCTCCCGGTCAAGGGATTTTGGCATCTCCGGACGAGATACAGCGGTGGCGTCTGGATACTCATGCCAATTTGAGTTCCAGGACTTTTCGAGCTGAGTCCCGGTCAACCTAAAGACTTTGTTTTATGGACTATTTCAACTAGGAAAGTTTAGTTTTGAAGCCCAGACCCCCAGTAAGTGTGTTTTCTCCTGTATATTGTAATCCATTGTGTGTTTCCATGGAATAAATCACAATTTGTTTTACTTCTTGGTTTTGCTGAGTGATATGATCCCGGTATAAAGGTGTAAATCCCTGGTCTCCCGTGACACTAGTGGGGAGGAACTCCCACGGTCTAGTCGCTACTCCTTTCTCCATGCTGAAGATAGCTTAGCGGAGGGTATGTAAGGAGAAGCACCAGTCAGAGAACCAGATGATTTTGTGGCTTGAGCGATGAAGCTAGGGCGGGCTTTTCAAAGTTGTTCTGTTCAAAATAGCAGAGCAACCGGTTTCATTTTTAAGCTAGGAAAGTCTGCCCTGCAGAGAATAAGTCAGACGCGAGGACCAAGTTCTCATTTTCGAATTTAGCAGTCGAGGCTAAGGTTTTTCGCCGAAAAGAGGACCAGGAGAGCCAGGTGGCTTTCCCGGTCAGGGTAAGACTTCCGAAGAAGGCGCCCTGCACCTAGTTTAGCCCAGATTTCAACCCCAGCACCCAGAAAATGTGTATATTTCCTGTATCGTTGTATTTCACTGTGTGAACGCGGGTTTACCCGAATCAACCTAATTTTATTCCCCGACTGTGTTTTGCCTAGTGAATGATCCCGGTATAAATTTGTTAAAAGTCCTGGTCTCCCGTGACAGTGACTGGGAACTTTTGGGAAACTTCTTGCTTGCATGCTCAAATTGCACTCTATTTTCGTGACTTTCTAAGTGCCTCTGCATACCACAAGCATAATAGATGCATTCCATCACTGTCGCAACTGTGACGTCATCGCACATGCCGCTTATAGACATGGTGACCACTTCCGATCCTCAGCACTCACATGGGATGCCATTACCAGCCCTATAAGGCCTACCCTGGCCTTGTGTTTCACTGATTGTGTTCCAGAACACAGACACCGGCAGGTGCTTCAGGGAGGAGAGGCTGACGACTCCTGAATTGAACTGCACGGTGAGTCCTAATTCAAAATAACAAAACATTCTGCTACGTTGTAGGAAAGAGAAAATACTGTTCTTGCATGTAAGGTGTGGGCCTTAAATACAGTACTTGTACCTACAGAAGAGTTTTCTGTCCGACAGCGGCTACAGGTGAGGGGCTATCAAATTTGGTACCCACCGCCATGTGTAAAACAGGAAAACACATTATGTAGAATATGTACTGTATTAAATATGAGAAAGTCAATGAAATAAGAAAATGTAATTGGTATTAAATGATTTGAGCAGGTGAAGTTAAAGATGAAATTGTCCCACGGGCTGAGCAAATAGAGGATCCAAGTGTGAAGAGTCACGTAGAAGCTCAGGAGATGGAAAGCCTTGAAGGTACCAGCACAGGTGAGTAGGACATGTGTGAAGAAAGTAGGTCAGGGCCCATATTTCCCCCATGTGCAGAGAAAAATGATTACAATTCAAATTTATGTGTAGGTATGTTCTCAAGGAAATTATGTCGGGCATCAGTATTAAAAGTAATTAGGAAAAATTCCTTTTCATTCTTTATTTTATACACACAAAAACTTAACAAGACTGATCAGCAAAAAAGAACCCCTATTGTAGCACTCAACCACAGATGAATGAATTGGGTAGGATGATGTTGGGATGATGACGTCATCTGGTTGAGACGGCTACTGACACCAGCTGTGAACACTGCCAGCCTGCTGTGAAACGGTTTTATCATTGTATACATCATTAGATGTTTAGCGTGGCTTTTTAAGTGCATGTTTTCTGACTTAGGCAAACTTGCTATGTGGGTAGCTGCTGACACATGATGATTCACGTGTGACTTTAATAATCTCATGGCCTGTGTTGCTACGACATTACGCTTGCTGTGGTACAATGAGATACTCGTTGAGATGCTTTTACTAACAGCAAACTGTATCTAAGTGAATACGTAACAATCTGACTGCTGCTGCAGCTGCTACTAAACACTACAAGCCTGGATACATTTGTGTTACACTACACACACGGCTGGCATACTTCTGGAACCATGGTTACCTTACAGAAGCTTCGCCTACTAATACCCTGAGCTAAGAGCTAATTGGCTGGAAGATTAGCCAATGGTGATTCAGACAATTGAACATCCCAAGTCTGCCAAATACAAAATACAGTGTATACTAAGAATAACGGAGTTATCTCGGCGCAGTAAAAACAGTGATACAAGAGGAAAAGAAGAGAGAGAGGAGGAGGGAACATGATTAGTCACAAATTATGAAATAAAACATTAATCATAAAAACGGTATAATGTCAATGTCTGTATTAAGGCCCCTTGGTGTCATAGATTTAATTATATGGATCCAAAAGGTCTCTCCTTTAGCATGATTTTGTGACCTATCAACACCTCTCCAGTGGGGTGTGACATGTTCGATCCCCCTGAAAGTGAGAAGACTATGGTCTGAATTATGGAACAATTCAAAGTGTTTAGGAACACTATGGGTTTGTAATTTACGTTTAATATTACCCATTTGTTCCATAATTCTCACTTTCAGGGGTCTTGTAGTTCTTCCAATGTATTGCATTTTGCATGGACATTCAATCATGTAAATTACATGGTCTGTTTTACAATTAATAAATTGAGTCATGTCAAACATTTCCCCTGTGGTGTTAGAGGAGAAGGTTAATTTTTCGTTGGAGCCTGAAATACAGACTTTGCCATTCCCGTATTTAAAGAACCCTATTGGTATTTTGAGCCAATGATCTTTCTTATTTTGTAAAATTTTAAAAGTACTAGGAGCAAGTTTACTTTTAAGGTTATTTGCCCTTTTAAAAATGACATAAGCACGGTCTGGAATTTCATTAGCAAGTATAGGATCATTTTTTAATACATGCCAATGTTTGTTGACAATTTTTGCTATCTTAGTAGCTTCACTATTATATTGAGTAATAAATGTGGTCTTTTAATCTCTTTTAATCTCTGACGAAGCGCCGTATAGGCGTGAAACGCGTAAGAGCTACCCTTCATTCCTGTCTGCACCATGGTGTCTTAATAAAGAAGTTTTTTATCTTGCCGCTGTGATCCTGCTACTTCCTTATTGAACGGCTGTGCTCTGCCTCACCGCCCCGTGTGCAATCTCCGTTTCCCGAGAGGGAGCAGGCACGTCAGAGTTGCGGATCCCTACGCCTAGTAAATACGCTGGAGACCTGTTTGCATGTCGTGGGTTTTTAAACCAGTGCGAGATACAATTCGAATTGTCACCTTCTCGCTTCCGCACGGACCGTACCAAGGTAGCGTACATCTTCTCCCTCCTCACCGGGGACACTTTAGCCTGGGCTTCACCAATCTGGAAGCTAAGACCTGAACTTACTTACAGCTTTCCCAACTTTAAGAGAGAGTTTTGTTTAGTTTTTGATACCCCTGGACGTAGTGATACGGCTGCTTCCTCCTTGTTCCACATCTCACAGGGTCGGAAATCTGTGGCACGATACAGGCGGCTCACGAGAGGCCATCTTCTTTGGAGGCCCTGATCACTTTATGCATCAGGGTGGATCAACGACTTCTGGAAAGGCAGGCCGAACGTCAACGTCCCCGTACTACTGTCTTTATGCCTTCTGTCTCCAGGTATCCTGCCCCTGCCTTACCGGCATTGGATTCTCCGGAACCCATGCAACTGGGCAGCCATCAGCTTTCATCTACGGAACGACTTCGTCTGAGGAATGAGGGCCTGTGCTTTTATTGCGGATCTCCTGGACACATCTTGCCGCGTTGTCCCTTGAGGCCGGGAAACGCCAGCACCCAGTGTGGTATGAGGGGATTTCACTGGGTACTATCTCTTCCTTCCCCTCTCCCGCACAGGAGTTTCCCAAGCGTATCTTACTCCCTGTCCTCCTTAAGTACGTCAGCCTCCAAATTCCTACCCTGGCCTTCCTCGATTCCGGATCTGGAGGGAATTTCATAAACCATGCTTTTGCCATTCAGAACAACATCCCTCTTCGGGAGGCCATTCCGGTCGGGTTGGAGGCTATCGATGGCCGACCTCTTCAGCCAGCCTTTATTTCCTTGGAGACATTTCCCATTGAACTTTCTATGAAGGATGGACACTTGGAATTCATTACCTTTGATGTCATCCATTCCCCTTCCGTCCAACTCATTCTGAGCCTACCGTGGTTACAACTCCACAACCCCATTATCGATTGGACTGCTAAATCCCCCATCCATTGGAGATCTCCCCATGTGGAGTTGCTCCCTCCATCCCCCACGGTACTGGCCGTCTTGGAGACCTCCCCCCCGCAAGAGGCCACCCTACTGGAGGTTTATTCGGAGTTCCTGGACGTCTTCAGTAAGACCAAATCCGAGGAGCTTACCCCCCATCGCCCTTTCGACTGCCCGATTGGCTTGATTCCGGGAGCCCCTTTTCCTAAAGCCAGGTCGTATCCCGTATCTTTGCCCGAGACGGAGGCCATGGCAGAGTATATCATGGAGAACCTTCAGAAAGGCTTTATCCGGAATTCCACCTCCCCCGCCGGAGCAGGATTTTTTTTGTAAAAAAAAAAGTTGGGACGCTTCGTCCGTGCTTCGATTTCCGCTGGCTAAATAAGATTACCATCAAGAATCTCTACCCATTGCCCCTGATCCCCGAGCTCTTCGATAGGTTGCAGGGCTCGACTATCTTTTATAAACTTGATTTACGGGGGGCCTATAACCTTATTCACATCCGCAGTGGCGACGAGTGGAAGACCCCGTTCAACACGCGCAGTGGACACTATGAGTACCTAGTGATGCCGTTTGGGTTGTGCAATGCCCCTGCACTCCACCAAGACTTTATGAATTAAGTTTTCTGTGATCTTTTGAACATATTTGTGATTATCTACTTGGATGATATCCTCATCTTTTCCAAGACCCTCGACGAACACATTCTCCATACCAAAATGGTGCTCTCGCGTCTACGGGCCAACAGGCTCTACGCCAAGATGGAGAAGTGTGTCTTTCATCAATCCTCAACCACTTTCCTAGGATACATTATCTCGGACCAGGGGTTCACCATGATCCGGAGAAGCTCAAATCTATACTCGAATGGCCACAACCCAACTCTTTGAGGGCGATCCAACGTTTCCTTGGCTTTGCAAACTCTTATAGGAAATTCATTGCTGGTTTTTCTACTCTGGTAGCACCCATTACTGCCCTTACCAAAAAAGGGGCCGATCCTTCCTCTTGGCCGTCGGAGGCTAGTCATGCTTTTGAATCTCTCAAAATAACCTTTGTCTCGGCCCCCGTTTTACGACACCCTGTCCCCACCCTCCCCTTTACCCTAAAAGTCGACACTTCTGACGTGGGAGCCGGTACGGTTCTCTCGCAAAGAACCTCCCCCGAAGATAAACTCCACCCCTGAGGGGTTTTTTCCAAGAAATTTACTCCGGCAGAGAAAAATTACGACGTGGGGAATAGGACGTTGTTGGCCATCAAGATGGCATTACAAGAATGGAGTATTGTGAAATAAGTGATATAAGGCGCAAACAACTATAAATAATAACAATAGTGAATATATCTTAAAAAAGTGATGTATGATGATTAAAATCCAACCACCCAGCTCAAACCTCACTGGTGGGACCTGTTTCACGGGTTCCAAAGATTCAAGTATTTTTCTCAAACATCCAGGGGGAGCATAAGGGGAAAGAAATACAAATTTAAGTGCAGACGTTTCTATAAAGTGGGATGATATTGTCTTGGCTCGTATAAATGTATTATTATTGCCAATTGCCTGATTAACTCATACATCTTGTGAGTAATACATTTATACGAGCCAAGACAATATCATCCCACTTTATAGAAACGTCTGCACTTAAATTTGTATTTCTTTCCCCTTATGCTCCCCCTGGATGTTTGAGAAAATTACAAGAATGGAGGCATCTTCTAGAAGGAACCAAGGAACGCATCTTGATCCTCACGGACCACAAAAATCTTTATTACATTGAAGGTGCCCATCACCTGGGTCCCTGTCAGGCCCATTGGGCGTTGTTCTTCTCAAGGTTTAACTTCATCATCTCTTATATTCCTGGGACAAAGAATATCAAGGCTGATGCATTGTCTCGTCAGTTCGACCCAGAGGAGAAGTTGCAGGACGTCCCGGAGAGTATCCTTCCCCCTCGATTGTTTATCTCTGCCGCTTCCTTTGACATTATGGATAAAATTTGGGAGTCTCAATCACAGGTCCCCGAAGGACTAGAGGTTCCTGATGGACGTCTTTACGCACCCCCACATTTCCATCTTAAAATTCTCGAATGGGGAAACTCCTCCAGATCTGCCGGCCATCCCGGCTTTAAGAAAACTATGGATTTGATCCGTCGGACTTTTTGGTGGCCCAATATGGTAAATTACATTCGAAGTTTCATCTCCTCTTGCCCAGTCTACGCCCAAAATAAATCAGTCCGTCAAAAGCCTTCTGGTCTACTTCAACCTCTCCCGGTTCTGGACCGTCCTTGGAGTCACATTGCCATGGATTTCATCGTGGATCTTCCCCCTTCTAACGGTATGACTACAATCCTAGTGGTCATCGACAGATTTTCCAAGCAAGCTCATTTTGTGCCCCTCAAGAGTTTACCCAATTCAAGTACTCTGGCTGATATCTTTGTAAAAGAGATTTTCCGTATTCATCGCGTTCCGCTGTCCATTGTCTCGGACCGTGGTACTCAATGTGTGTCAGTTTTGGCACGCGTTTTCAGAGGCTGGGCATTACTCTCCTTTTTTCCTCAGGCTATCACCCCCAAACGAATGGGCTGACTGAACGCATGAACCAATCCCTCGAACAGTATTTGCATTGTTTTTCTTCCGACTCAGGATAATTGGGCAGAATTACTTCCTTGGGCTGAATTTGCTATTAACTCTCTCAAGAATGAGTCCACTCAAGAATCACCGTTTTTTGTAAACGATGGATTTCTCCCTACTCGTCTACCTATGCATTCATCCATGTCTGGAGTGCCTGCAGCAGATGTTGGGGTGTCCACGTTACAGGAGTCATGGAGGAGGATTCAAACAGCTTTACAGGAATCTGTTCTAAGACAGAAGTGACAGGCAGATCGGCTTCGTCGGGAGGCTCATAAGTTTGTACCCGGAGAGAAGGTCTGCCTCTCTTCTAAAAATATCAAACTGAAGGCTCCAACTCCTAAATTGTCTCCCAGGTTTCTGGGCCCTTCTCCATCCTGAGACAAATCAATCCTGTGGCCTATCAACTCCTCTTGCCCCATTCCATGAAGATTTGACCCGTTTTCCATGTCTCACTCTTAAATCCTTTCATCCAAGGCACACGATTTGCTCATCCTTCACTTCGACCTCCTCCCGCCATTGTACCAGGACAACATGAATTCGAAATTCAGTCCATCATTGATTCTCGCATCTCCAGGGCAAGCTCCAGTTTTTGGTCCACTGGAAAGGATACGAACCTCAGGATCGTTCGTGGGCCTCACACGCTGATCTCCACGCTCTGTCTCTACTCAAACGATTCCATCAAAAATTCCCCCATAAACCTTGGATGGATCGTCCGGAGTCCGACCCTCAAGGAGGGGGGGGGGGGTACTGTAAGGTTCCGCGCTGCGGAGACTCCCGCTCTCGGCGCCCCCTTACCTTTCTCTCCCGCTACCCCAAATCCCCGGCGGCATTCCTCTGCCGTCGTCATCACCCCCGCGGCTGCTCTCTCTCTTCCGGGTCGCGCACGTGATGCTTACAGGCGCGCCCGGACCCAAGCCTCTCTTACCTGGTGCCCTGAACCCGGTCCCGCCTCCTCCTTACGGGCATGCGCACCAGCGCGCTCTCCAGCCCCAGCTCGACCGGGTTCGTTCCCAGGCTTCTTTCCCCTATCAGGGTTTAACCCTGGACCGCACCTCCTCTCCTCCCTTTCCCCTGATAGGTCCCTGCCCACTATTTAGTCTTGCCTCCCCATTCTCTCAGTGCTCTTCATCGCTACTGTACCTTGGTGCTGTCTGCTTCTGCTTTGCTCTCTTGTTGTTTCAGTCCCTGTTCCTGTCCCTGGATTCTCTGCTGAGCTCCCTGGATTTCGACCTTGGCTTTGGACTTTGACCACGCTGCTTTCTGGACCCTCGGATTTAGCTTTTGGACACTCTACCATGCTTACTTCTATACCCCTTGGACTCGGCATACGGACCCTCAACGACGCAGCTCTCTCCTCGACCTAGGCTTATGGGCACTCTACCACGCTCCCTTCTCTACTCCTGGATCATTGGCTTACAGACACTATCCTTCTTGCCGGATTGGGCAAGTACCGAACTACATCTACTTTTGTTCCCTGGACCAGCTACGCTACTACCACCGGCCGCGCCCCCGTTTACTATTAGGTGTGTGGTATTTGTCCGTTCCACCTCAGTCCCGGGGTCTTGTCTGGTTTGTGGGCAGGCCGAGCGTTACACCCATAGTGTTCCTAAACACTTTGAATTGTTCAATAATTCAGACCCTAGTCTTCTCACTTTCAGGGGAATCGAACATGTCACACCCCACTGGAGAGGTGGTGATAGGTTACAAAATCATGCTAAAAGAGAGACCTTTTGGATCCATAGAATTAAATCTATGACACCAAGGGGCCTTAATACAGACATTGACATTATACCGTTTTTATGATTAATGTTTTATTTCATAATTTGTGACTAATCATGTTCCCTCCTCTCTCCCTTCTTTTCCTCTTGTATCACTGGTTTTACTGCGCCGAGATAACTCCGTTATTCTTAGTATACACTGTATTTTGTATTTGGCAGACTTGGGATGTTCCCTTGTTTGAATCACCATTGGCTAATCTTCCAGCCAATTAGCTCTTAGCTCAGAGTATTGGTCGCGAAGCTTCTGTAGGGTAACCATGACTCCTGACGAAGCTACACGCCTAGTGAAATGCGTAGAGCATCAGAAAGCTCCATATCGCTCCCCCTTGGATGTTGCGCCGAGCTAGTCCTTAGACGGGAGAACTGGCACAAAAACCCTCCTATCATCAGGATACTTACCTGCAGCGTCACACACGATTGATGTGGACAGGAGTGAGCTGAAGTGGAGAGGTCTGTGACGGAGGTAGCGGGGAGCAACCCAATCTGATGACATCAGCATTTTATGTGTCTTATTTCTTATGACACTGTGTAAGTGAATTGTTTCTATAAAATTATTTCTTGTACTAGATTACGCTATGGATGTCTTTTCTCTCTTACCCTGATTGGTGATAATCCCTGAGAAACACTGTATACTATCCCATCTGACTGAAGTTCCTGCATATTCCATACACCAGAGTCAAGCTCATTGCCACTGATCTTTGAAACGCCTTTATTTGATTGATACCACATGAGTCTCCATTTGATTGAGTATCCAATATAATCGATGGTTACAAACTATATTTGCACTATGTTTTATTCATCTGTTATTACATATTGAACCTGTGCTCCCCCACACCTTGAGGCCATCAACGTTTGAAGTGGATTCAACAGACCATCCACTTAAAGGGTTTTGAGCTGCAAATTTCTTTATTTTCACATTATTCTCTAGTCACTTTATGATTACACATTTTTTCACTTTGTTTAAGTTTTTATGTTTTATTCACATATTGACGGCACTATTTTATGCCCTTTATCACTGCGCCGCCCTATATGCACTTCGTTGCACTCTATTCTCTCATACTCCAGGAACCACTGATTCAACACTATTATGCTATTAAGCAGGTCTGTTACGGCCTAACATCAATGTGGATTCTAGGTAGTGTTTAACTGTTTGGTGTCCGTCAAGATCATTAGGGGATTTAAAATACAATAGTATAATCAACTTGCATTTATATTGCCATTAACCCCTATCTTGAAATTATCAGTCTCTCCATCAGGGATTTTAGATTAACTACTCTTCCACTGTTTCTATTATTTTTGAGCACTTAGAAGAGTTGATATATAATAAAATTGTATTATTTTATTTTAACTGTGATTACCCCTCTCTATGTGATATATAATTATATTTAGTGATTTTCGTTTAGGATTTTATATCCTTTATATCATTCATCTGTGGTTGAGTGCTACAATAGGGGGTTCTTTTTTGCTGATCAGTCTTGTTCAGTTTTTGTGTGTATACAATATATTCCCCATGCACCCCACTCTTTCCAATACTATTTTATGAGTATTAATAGTTGAGCGGTTGTCGTTTCTTTCTTTTTGTACATTCCTTATTTTAACCTTTAAAATCAATAAACACACAATATTCCAGAAAGCTCAAGAACCCCTTAAGCTCACCCCGCCCCACTTTCCAAGTAGCAGTTTTTTTCATGTTCCTGTTGTGACAGACCCAATTTGGTTATTCTCCCTCCAACAGAGGTACATGAGAATTTTATCAGGTAGTGTAAGGACCTGCAATTTGGTTATGCCATGACGTGGCTGTAGGCTTATAATGCTTTGGCCAAAGGGTTTAACTAAATGACCCTTGCTCATGAGAATATCAGCACTGAAGTACTGCAGTATGTATTTTGTCACATTGGATGTAACATTGGGCATTTTTGTCTTTTGTTATTTTAACCTTTAGATTACTCTAATAATGTACCTGCTATGGCCCAGGACCTGTTATGCCATACTTTAGGTCCTTGTGTCATTCCAATTAAATCATCATTAAAATGCTAGTTTTCTCTGGGTTGATCCGAGCCCCCTCTGCTTCTGTTTGTCACTCTGGGGGAGATCCCCGAACATGTGATTGCTACCAATGGGGAACGTGACACCGGGAAGTCTGGTGGCCCATCTTTTGGAGCATCACCTTTCCCTTTCAGGGTGGTGATATTATTTAGAAGCATGGTGAGGAGTCTTTTTTTTTCTATTTGTTTTGTTTCCATATTCAAGTTCTGAATTGTCTTTGTAATGATTACATATAGAGAGAGGACAGCCAATACATAAAGTGGCATAGAAAATATAACCAAACTCGAAAGTGTTGCAACCAAAAAGCCAACACCCCTCATTGTCAAATGATGCTCATAGTGAATGAAATGTTAGATGATACTGTTATAATACACTCACTGTGCATTTCCTTCCAACAGATGAATCCATGAGCTGGATCAACACTGCAGCCTGTTCAACTGATAGGACAATGGAAAATATCAATTTCCCCTCAGAGGGGAAGTTTCATAAATGCAATGAATGTGGGAGACACTTTGCTAACAAATCTCATCTTATTGTACATCAGAAAATACACACAGGAGAGAAGCCTCATAAATGCAAGGAATGTGGGAAACACTTCACTCGAAAATCTAATCTTGTTGATCATCAGAAAACACACACAGGAGAGAAGCCTAATAAATGCAATGAGTGTGGGAAACAGTTTACATACAAAACTTATCTTATTGTACATCAGAGAATACACACAGGAGAGAAGCCTCATAAATGCAATGAATGTGGGAAACAGTTCAACCACAAATCTCATCTTGTTGTGCATCAGAAAACACACACAGGAGAGAAGCCTCATAAATGCAATGAATGTGGGAAACAGTTTACGTCCAAATCTAGTCTTATTGTACATCAGAGTGTGCACACAGGAGAGAAGCCTCATAAATGCAATGAATGTGGGAAACAGTTTACGTCCAAATCTAGTCTTATTGCACATCAGAGTGTGCACACAGGAGCGAAGCCTCATAAATGCAATGAATGTGGGAAACAGTTTATTTACAAATCTAGTCTTTTTGTACATCAGAAAACACATACAGGAGAGAAGCCTCATAAATGCAATGAATGTGGGAAACAGTTTACGTCCAAATCTAGTCTTATTGTACATCAGAGTGTGCACACAGGAGAGAAGCCTCATAAATGCAATGAATGTGGGAAACAGTTTACGTCCAAATCTAGTCTTATTGCACATCAGAGTGTGCACACAGGAGCGAAGCCTCATAAATGCAATGAATGTGGGAAACAGTTTATGTACAAATCTAGTCTTATTGTACATCAGAAAATGCACACAGTAGAGAAGCCTCATAAATGCAAGGAATGTGGGAAACACTTCACTTGCAAATCTAATCTTGTTGATCATCAGAAAACACACACAGGAGAGAAGCCTAATAAATGCAATGAGTGTGGGAAACAGTTTACATCCAAATCTTATCTTATTGTACATCAGAGAATACACACAGGAGAGAAGTGTCACAAATGCAAAGAATGTGGGAAACAGTTCAACCGCAAATCTCATCTTGTTGTGCATCAGAAAACACACACTGGAGAGAAGCCTCATAAATGCAATGAATGTGGGAAACAGTTTGCTTTCAAACACAGTCTTCTTGAACATCAGAGAACACACACAGGAGAGAGGCCTCATAAATGCAATGAATGTGGGAAACAGTTTATTTACACATCTAGTCTTTGTGTACATCAGAAAACACATACCGGAGAGAATGCTCACAAATGCAATGAATGTGGGAAACATTTCACCAGCAAATATAATCTTGCTCAACATCTCAGAGCACACAAGAGAGAAGCCTTATAAATGCAATGAATGGGGGAAAGACTTTGCTTTCAAATGTAGTCTTATTGTACATCAGAAAACACACACAAGAGGGAAGCCACATAAGTGTAATGACTGGGAAACGGTTTACTCTCAAATATAGTCATATTATACATCAGAGATTACACACAGGAGAGAAGAAGCCCTAATTAATGAAGTGAATGTGGAAAACATTTTGCTACCAAATCTTGTTATACATCAAAGAAACCACACAGGGTAGAAACATCATATGTTCACTGACTGTGGAAAACACTTTTGTAAGTCCGCTCTTAATCAATATCAGATAATTCATACAAGAGAAAAGCCTTATTCTTGAACTTAGTGTGGGAATTGCTTTACTCTGGTAAAATCTTCTTCAACACCAGACAACTCATACAGAAGAGAAATAATGTGTGCCATAAATGTGGGAAATACTTTGCTTCCAAATCCTAATTTTACAGTATGTCAGAGAATACACAAAGGAGAGAGAGTTACGTTCAATATTTTTAGGAAAGCCGCTTTTTATTGCATCAAAATTCACAATGTATTTTTTGCCTAATTGTGTGAAATGCTTTTCTGAAAACTCACGTCTTACACACCAGACAAACTCATACAAGAGAGAAATGGAACTTCCTATGGCATATTTTTTTTACTCGCCTTGAAAGTCTTGTCACACACCAGCGAACACATGGAGTAGAAGCTGTGTGATTGTCCCACGTGGGAAAAACTTTATTGATAAAATATTTCTATGCATCAAAAAAGCCACACAAAATTAAAGACTTGCTGGTAAACCCACACATGAATCACAGAAAACCTGTTCATGATAGGAAACCCTGTATTTAGGGGTTTTTTTTTCTAGAATGTTCCATTTGCCCTTATTTTCTGCAAAAATGTTCTGATTAACAAGAAATAAAGAAAATGTTTGGGAATTGTTCCATTTTGTTTTGATCTCAAAGTTGTAGATGCTGGATTAGTCCTAGAAAAATGTCGATATTAGATTGGGAAAGCAATGTAAACTAAAATGTTATAATCTATGTCAGGCCTGCACAACTCGTAAAGTGAGAAGGGCCGAACTGTTCCAAGGAAAAAAAAATTGGGCTGCACGGGTAAAATCATCATCATCATCATCATCATCTCTCCTCCAGCACCTCTCATCATCATCATCTCTCCTCCAGCACCTCTCATCATCCTCAGATATCTCCCCAGCACCCCTCATCATCCTCATCACCACCAGCACCCTTCATTATCATCCTCATATCTCCCCCAGAACCCCTCACTATCAACCTTTGCGATACTCCCCATCTATCTCTCATACCCCCATCTCTCACCCTCACCCACACACATAATACTCCCCCTCAACATCAAACACACAATAACCCCCTGCACACCACACATCCCACCCCCCCTGCACCTCACATCATTCTCCCCCCTGCACCTCACATCACTCCCCCCCTGCACCTCAAAGCACTCTCCCCCCCTGCATCTCACATCACTCTCCCCCCCTGCACCTCACATCACTCCCCCCCCCTGCACCTCACAGCACGCTCCCCCCTGCAACTCACACCACTCTCCTCCCCCCCTGCACCTCACATCACTCTCCTCCCCCCCTGCACCTCACATCACTTTCCTCCTCTGCACCTCACATCACTCTTCCCTCCCCCCTGCACCTCACATCACTCTTCCCCCCCTGCAACTCACACCACTCTCCTCCCCCCCTGCAAATCACACCACTCTCCTCCCCCCCCCCTGCAACTCACACCACTCTCCCCCCTCACAATGAAAACAGAGTCGGGCCCCACAGCCCATAGCAGCAGCCCCCAGCTAATTTCAGCAGCCCTCCACCCCCTCCCATGTCAGCAGCCCCCCACCCCCTCCCATGTCAGCAACCAATGTCAGCAGCCCCCCACCCCCCTCCCATGGTAGCAGCCCCTCACCCCCTTCCCATGTCAGCAGCCCCCCACCCCCTCCCATGTAAGCAGCCCCCCACTCCCCTCCCATGTCAGCAGCCCCCACCCCCTCCCATGTCAGCAGCCCCCCACCCCCCTCCCATGTCAGCAGCCCCCCACCCCCCTCCCATGTCAGCAGACCCCCACCCATGTCAGCAGACCCCTCTCCCATGTAAGCAGACCCCTCCCATGTCAGCAGACCCCTCTCCCATGTCAGCAGCCCCCCACCCATGTAAGCAGCCCCCCACCCCCCTCCCATGTCAGCAGCCCCCCTCCCATGTCAGCAGCCCCCCTCCCCATGCTTACGTGGCGGCAGGGAAGCGCGAGGGATGCGCGCTCTAGCAGCAGATCCGGAAGTTCCGGGTCGCGCTACACTGCTAGAGCGCGTCCCCGTGCTGGAGGAGGGAGGGAGGAGGTTAGGGGAGAGCGTGCAGCCACGCACAGACACTGCTGGAGCGCGCTCCTACTGGAACGCGTCCTTCTTTCCCTAGCAGGGAAGGGGGGTAAAGAAGGGGGGTCCGTTGGACCGTATGTTGTGCAGCCCTGATCTATGTAGAACTGTCATTATAGTTAATGATCATTCATTTACTTTTTTACACAGTAACAATTAAGGACACTAATCTGATAAAAATAAGGTGTTACCCTATCAGTTATTTATTTCAAGTCCCAGAGATTTTCCTACATCGGGAAATGTTCGGGGAGTTATTGTATTGATCAAAAAAGAGGAATGTTGAGTGTTCCATGTTTTGCTTTCAATCTATAATAAACATTTGTTTTCCTTATGCTTTTGTTTTCTGAACTTTTTTTCCTCTATGGAAATGGGACAGGTTTTCTTTACAACAGGACAGTGTATGTGAATCAATAGTTTCCTTCTTTAGCCCTTGGAAATGTAACCGACACTCACCACTAGGGTACCCTGCTTCAGCAAAGCCCAGGAAGGAAAGTGAGCCATGGTGAAATGTTATAGTATACTTAGAAAAGGGGGTCCCCGGTTTAGGGGTTTCCTCAGGTACAGATATGGCTCGCTGCAAACAGCGTAGGCTTTGTGTGCGCCTGTCATTACATGAGGACGGGGTGGGCTATGGAAGTCCCATGTAAAGTATAGCAAAAACCTGACCTGTTTAGAGGTTTTTGGGGTTCCCTGTGTCATATAGACGAGATTTTGGGAGTGTAAGTTTAAGGTGGGATATTTGGGTGAAATTGTATTTGTTTTGTTTGCAGGAGTTCGGGGGGCTGAGTTACTGGTAGTTTCCTGATTCTCCCCGGCGTGCAGGCACTATTTGTGGGTACGCAGGGTGAATTACATTGGGGCTGCACAGAGTTCCCCAGACTCCTGGTTTTTGAGCCCAGGTAACCCAAACCATTTTCCCCACACATATATAAGGTTCCCCAAGTTTATACTTTATTAAACTAATGTTTATAGTGTGTTATACTGTATGTATAAATATCTATGCAGTCAGCCTGAGCATTTGCATAGGTGCCAGGGTGTCTGCATAGACATCTGAGCTCAAAGGAGCTCAAAGGAGAACCAGGATGTCCAGAGGTGTTGGGCCATTTGGTTTAGCATGTTGGGGCAGAGGAACAGGCCCAAAAGCCATCTTTGTTCTCTGAGACACTGTGGACAGGGCCCAGACAAAGCAGTGCACGGGGCCCGGCCTACACTGTTGCTCCCAGCCTCCCACGCGCTCACTATCAGCAGCAGGCACCGGAAGTGCTGCACTGCTAGGCTGCGAGCGGTTGTGACGCGAGCCGGGGTACCGGGCGGGGGGAGAGCGAGTGAAGCCAGGGTGCCGGGCGGGGAAAGAGCGAGCGGAGCCGTGGTGCCGGGCGGGGGGAGAGCGAGCGGAGCCGTGGTGCTGGGGCGGGGGGAGAGCGAGTAGGGTTGCCAGGTGGCTTGTCCAAATATACTGGACACAATGGTGAAAGGTGCGAAGCACTCGAGAATCGTTGGTGGGGAAGAATGTTATTTATAAATGACCTGACTGTTATGCCATTTGTTCTAAATTTCACTCCAAGTATTCACCAATTTGCACCAATTTATATTCTATTTCGTAAAAAATCTGGGGAGGAGTCTTGCGAGGGATTGCGCTTCCGAGGATTGTTTTAGGAAATAGAATATGAAATGGTGCAAATTGGTGCACATTGGTGCACGCTTGGAGTGAAATTTAGAACAAATGAGGTAATGGTCAGATCATTTATAAATAACTGACCTGCAGTCATACTGTACATGGCGAGCAACACTGATCTTACTGCCCCTCCCACAAATTCCAAGATTGTTGCACCCCCTTCTCATCCTCTCTCTCTCCCCCCTTGTCCTCTCACCCTCCCAACCCCCTTGTCTTCTCACCCTCA